>NC_089795.1:16882214-16962214 GCF_040412425.1 Macrobrachium rosenbergii | reverse complement strand
ATTTTTCCACCGCATCGGAAGTTTCAAAGGTCATTTGCAGTATGCAGAAAGGAATTTCCTAATTTTTCATGTTTTCATCGTAGTGATAGTTTATTTTATAAGAAATCACGACTTTTTTGCGCCTAGATGCAAGTGCGTTGGTTATCTGGGTGGCCTGATAGAGCGATATCTTATCAACGGTGCTTTGAAGAGGGGAGGGTGTGGTAACAAAAGGATGGCGGAGCGCGTTATCACCTGAGCGTTCACCATCAGTAGACGCCTCCGTTTCACGTTGCAAACGAGTGGCCAAAGCATCGTCGTTTTGGCTGTTCGTGAAAGCCCTCCGTCCCCTTTCCCTTCTGAGCGTCCATTGTTATTTTGGCTACGTACCATGTGGTAGTGTCCTGGGATACTCCGCTTTCTTGGCTGCCTCTGCAACAGCCAGGATCACCTAGTTGACTCTAGGCAATACCCGGTGGATACACCTTTTTTTCATTTTTGGCTCATTTAAAAACTTTTCACTTACTTATTTACGGATATCTTTTAAGCCTTGTGCCGAAGAAAGAAACTGTCTCTCAGATGTTTGGTCGATCGCCTTCGAATCTGTGGTTTTTCTGTAATGTATAATCTGACTCTGTTCACTGAACTGATCAACGAGAAAGGAAAATTTTAAAACACTGACAGGAAGAAATTTCGATCAGTGTAGGAAAAATCAAATTTTCTTCCTGAAGGGTCTTTCACCGTTGCAAGCGGCCTCAAGCAGTGAAAACTTAAGAAGGAAGAGAGAAAGAAGAAAGGATTCAGGATGTCAGCTGTCAAGAGTTATGTGGATATCTTCATTAGCCCCTCGACGCAACATTACATTGTTAATAATAGCTTGGTAAGTGTGCATCTCTCTGTCTCTTGTTGTTTTTGTTTTGTATATTTAGATATCAACGTAAGAACTGGGTGAAAGTAATTCTATGTACAGGGCCTCAGTTAGAAATGATTGTGAGAGTTCTTGGAAGAAATGACAATATATCATTCGGTAACTATTTCCTACCACGTGATTAAACACACTGCCGGTTTGCCAAGGTCTTACTCCTTAGACAGCGTAAGAACGCTACCAGGTGGCGTTCATTCAGGTTCATTGTGACGCATACCTTCGGCTGATTCAGCCTTTGTTTCAAGCGCTCAATTTGAGCTTTAAGAAAACAACTCTGCTACTTCTCTTACTCCCTCTCCCATGGAGTCACGATTACAGAGTGAAAAGATATTGAAAGTTAGACTTTCGTCAAAAGAATCTTGCTAATACTGTACAACTTGAACAAAGCGATAAGAGGAATAATCCTACCATCATGCCCCCATTTCACTTGATGTCTGTCAGTGCCACGATCATCCACTGATTGACGTCAATATTGTGCCGTTGCATGCCTCGTTATAGTCACTCAAAAGTGTTGCTCAATTTTCGGGAATTTGCATTTTTTATTCGATAGTAAGACAGAGTTTACAGGAACATTGTTTCTTAGAAGCTATTGATTGATTTATATAGTATCTCCAACTGGCATACTGTGAAAGAGGGGAAAAGTTAGGGGAGGCGTAATGAGTGTTAGACTTTAAAAATTGTAAGACACAAAGAAACATAACAAACAATTCAATAGAAACTTAAGATTCTGTAAGCTCTTTTTGATCATTAATCACCTTGGGCTGCAATATCTTTGACATCACGACTGAAGTGTTCTCAATTATCGAGGACACAAAAAATATTTTCTCACAGAGTGTTTGTAACTCCATTATTCTAAATCGCTAGTGGTATTGTTGATGTCATTTTTTTGTCAAACTGGAGTCACGGGAAACGAACATGAACTCAAAATCTCCCCCTTAGTATAATTAGATTAAGAAATTGTATTCAAATAAATTACACAAGAAAATATTACAAAAGCACGAAGGGAAAGATCATGAAAAGTTGTAAACTCAACAAGAGTTAGAATCGTAACGAATAGAAATGATAGCATTTATAACAGCATGACTCTGAACGCAAAATGACAAAAAAGGAAACCCTAAGCTAAAGATACAAAATGACAAAATATGCCAGCATTACAGAACTATACTGGACAACAGAACCTGTTTGAATTGTCGACATCATGATTGGAAGAAAAGACCATTCTACGCAAAACAGAGTCCATCCTAACGACAGTGAGTTATCCAGCACATTTCTCGAAGGAAGTCGAGAGGGCGGACAAGACGACCACCTGCGTAAGGAGCCTAGGACAACGTCCTCAAAGCGTGACGAACTCAGGTCCTGATGAGGCCGAGGGGCTCCGTCTTGGACGTGAGGTGAAAAACGTCACCTCTCAAACAGCCCTGTGAAAGATGTCTCTGATTCATCATTCGACTGCACAGGAAAGGTGACTCAAAGTAAACCCCGTAAGCGAGGGTACGAAATACCGTCTGTGCACCTCACGTGGTGCACTGTAGGTATTACTAAAGGCTGTTTGCAACTTCCCAACGGCCCCTGGCTGAACCCACTTCTTAGCCTTTCACTCTACCTCCGTTACCGCTTCCTTTCTTCATTCTTGCGTTCCAGGTCCCTCTCTTCACCGTCTTCAGCACTGAATGGCTGAAAGCGTCCCAGTGCTGAGCCTCAGCCAAAGTTCTATAAATCAAGTGGAAGGGAAATTACATTGCCATTAGCATATGCAAAATTGTTCTTGATTATGGATAACACAACACAAAAGTGAGAACATTTACTTGGAATATGGAAGATTTAACGTTGTTCAGCAGTAAGTAACACAATCTAAATAATAATGATAATAATAATAAAAAGAGTAAGAGAAATCTGATTCCATCCTCTGATCCTTGAGTATTAGAAAAAAATATTTGCGGCAGGGGTGAAGTATAGATAATCCTCATTCAGCAGTATGTTAATTGTGTGGGTAAGGGTGTGGACCCGAAGTAAAACGAAGTGTAAAACAGTTGTCGGCTCTTTTATCGGCCAAGGAATAACTGCATTTGTGATGTTATTTTGTTACTGTTAGCAGTTAACTGAAATAATGAGTAGGCTAGCAGTCAGTACATCTGCCAGTGCACTAAATGAATCTATGCATTAATAATGCCTCTTCAAAAGGTGTTTGATTCCTGGACACTTGCGCGTTTGGTTGTTGAGAAAAGGAGAGAAGCTTAACAACACCAGAGCTTCTCTTGGTAGTGGGGCGACACTGCTGCACTAGAGTCGAGTATGCAAGTCTCCATCCTTGAAAATAGACCCCCTGAGTACTCATAGAAGCTTTTTTCTTTATAAGACTGCTATATGGTAGCGTGGAGAACTTCATTTTCTTAATAGCCCGTCCTATACTAAGTCGGATATCATGTTAACAAGAAGCTGCTTACCAAAGAACATGTATTGGAAGTATTTACACTGATTTAGGTACACGAACAATGACACAAAGAAATAACTTTAAAGCAGCTGAGCAATCGATGGAAAATGTCTGTAAAGATCACTTCACAATTTAAACCTTATATTACATGTGAATTGAGATTTCTGGTTATTTTTTCTGTAAGACGTTTTTGACTCCTAAGTCGATGGTCATATACCTAATAACAGGGCCATACAAAATTATATGAACACCTATTATTAAATTAGTTTTTCTTAGAGCACGTGTATTACGTGTACCTTTCAGCTGGCCATTTAAAAACCAGGTAATTGTAGGAGACTATATTTCAACATCTAGGCAGCAACATTTCTTTCTGGTATTTGAGACTTTTGCATTTGCTATATATGTCAATGTTATTTAAAGAGAGGCGTCGTCATGGTAGTATTTTATATATATACATTACTGTTATATAGCTAGCGAGACCTGTTTGTATATTTTGATCTGTAGTACCTGGAGGTTTAAGTAAGGCTGTCATAGACAAAGTTATTTTTTGTTTACATTTAAATTTGATGCTGGAATTTAAAACAGAATCAGCTTATGTATTAAATTAAGTTCATATTAAAAATGGTTATAAAGTATTTTTAATACTGACTGAGAAAGGCAGAAGTGACAAAATTCCCTGCATTTTAATTCTATGCCAATTTTAGTGAAAGTTATCATAAATGGAATTTCTATTTTTACAGAGTATTAGTTTACATTTATTTGGGATGCGTATTGCGTTCATTTTTTTTTTTGCGCATCAACTCTAACTATTATTTACTAAAGATAACTTATATTACAGGTTGGTATATGGTGGCACGAGCTTTCTGCGCAGATTTGGTCGCCCAGCCTGTGGTTGCCAAAAGAACTTACTTGGAAAGATCTTCAGTCTACCAAAAACTTTACATATCCATCTGCTAATGATGTGTTTGTGTATCCCTTGTTATTTTGTATCGTCATTATTATACTGAAGTACTTTATACTGGATCCTCTCATCTTAGTTCCCTTGGCTGATTCAGCAGGTATTCCTAATAAGAGAGCAAAAGCCCCACCATCCAATAAAACCCTGGAGAAGTTGTACAAACGTCATGGAACCAAACCACCTCAGAAAGATATGCTTTCAGCTGCACAGGAACTGGAGGTGACTCAGCGACATGTCGAAAGGTGGCTCCGACATAAACGTAATTCTGAGGCCTGTACGAAATACAGTAAATTTGTTGAATGCGGGTTTCACTTTGTGGGTCACACAGGCATCACTCTTTATGGTCTGGTTGTCATGTTGAATAAACCTTGGCTTTGGGATATAGAGATCTGCTGGCAAGGTTATCCTCGTCATAACATCACCCCTGATTTGTGGTGGTATTACATGGCAGGTTTGTCCTATTATTGGGCTTCAACTTTTTTACAAATGTTTTCTATTAAAGGAAAAAGGTCTGATGCAGTGGAAATGATGTTACATCATTTTTTTACAGTTATTCTTATAACCTTCTCCTGGATCATAAATTTTGTAAGAGTGGGAACTCTTATTTTGATGGTGCATGAGTGTGCTGACATCCCTTTAATTGCGGCAAAGATGTTCAAATATGCACAGATAGATGCCCCTACTGATATTTTGTTTGTTGTTTTCTTGTTAGTGTGGTTATATACAAGATGTTACTTGTATCCATTTTGGATTCTGCATAGTATTTTCTTTGAGGCTCCAATATTGACTGGTATTCCTATTGTGATATTCTGCAAAGGGTTGCTGCTAGGTTTAATGATACTTAATCTTATATGGACAGGGTTAATTGCAAGTATAATAATGAAAAAATTCACTGGTGGCTCCCTTGAAGACATTCGTTCTGGTGCAGAAGAGGTTTCAGATGAAGATTTTAGCAGTGTAACAAGAAAGGATGATTGAGATCTTGTAGCCTTTACACTTAATTATTCAGATACAGAACAAATCTTTGGTCGTAACGTAAGGGAAAATTCTCTAGCCCCTGCTGCAGAATTTTCCCCAAAGGTTTGTTCGTTATGAAAAATACAAACTGATTTAAAATTTGTCATTTTCTGATTGAATTTTCCACTGAGCACAGTGCCAAAGAGTTTTTTAAGGATACTGGAACGCCATATAACTATTATACACTATTCATAGGACTCCATTTTATTTTAGAAAATATGGGACCAGCAAATTGTTTACAAAGTATTTTTTAGTATCAAAGGACCCAGTATTGTTCATACTTCCTGTCACATCTTCACTAACAACAGTTTCTCTTCAAGTTAATCAGCTATACAGAACAGTCGCAGTTGATGAAGCTTGGAGATGATCTTTTATTTATGAAGGACTTTATTCTTACTATATCAGTTTTGAGTGAAGATTGAACACACAGTACTTGCAAGGTTAATGAGGACAGTACAAATGTTGTGCTTAGAAACCCATTGCATGCCACTGGCTCACGACTATGATATTGTCATGCATACAGCGTTGTCATTGTATTATTATGTTATGCAGTGTTAATACCACATTTTCAGTGCTTCTGATTTCCTTATCGCTAAACATTTCGTGTACTGTACTATTCTTGTGATATTGCGGTACATTATGTATCGCATACTACAATGCGTTATGGCACTTTAGTATGCCAGGACACTACACTAGCCATTTGTATAATTTATTGATAAGATATTTTTCTCTTCAAATAGATCATGTTCTTTTATGTAACACATGCTTTACTGAAATTCCATGAGGATATTTGTCAGATCTTGTTCTTTTGCCTCAATATCACCTCAAAATAAGACTGTTAACAGAGAAATAAAACGTTGGAAAAAGGGTCTTCATTCACAAACTTCTTGTTAAATATTTTTACTGTCGGTTTTTATTTTGCGTATTTAACCTCAAACCATTTAATTGAAAGTACTGTACACTTATTCGGTGTGTAAAGGTTATTGTCCTCTTTAAATAAATATTTTTTTCCAAGTTATGTTTTATCCCCTTCACCATGGTATGATTGCAACAGATGTGGTATACAGTATATTAAGGCTGAAGGGTGATATTTGGATTCAAGTCATACTTATCCATCAAGTTCATTACATACTTGGTAGGCAATGTCTTTTACTGCTTATGAAATACTGAAAGGTTGTTGAAGATGACCTTCTTGTCCAGAATCTCCAAACTGTAGAAAAGGAATATATCCAATATAAATCTTTTACTGTACATGGTAGTACAATGCTGACGATTTTATCTGCCTCTTCTTTACTGGGGCCTGATGGATGAAACGATCAACAATATCGAATAACATCGGAAGATTAAAATTTCTAAGATAATGGAAATCATGCCTTAAAGGATAATGACTCTAAACTGAGGTGCTTTGCGCTGTTTTTAATATAATGTATGATGTGAATAGATTAATTGTCATTTGACCTACTAAGACATCTCTGTGACTTTGATTTGGTAAACTAGAGGAATGTAATTGACAGGAAAACTGAAATTGCAAAATGTAACAAAATCTGGATATCACAGTGAGGTAAGCTAATACTGTAGTCTGTTGTGGATGAAATAAATGGGTTGGGCTATCTGTGATGGTGTACTTTGATGAAGTCAGTGCAAAAAGTTCATTCGCTGACTGATCAACAGCAGTCGTGTCTAATGGGACGCAACACGGGATGGCCATCAGTGGTGTGGATGTTTGTCAATAATGTCTTGCTATAGTTTTTGTTAGTTCATGTTACTGTAACTTTTAGTTTACACAATAACTAATAGAAGTAAAAATTCTTTGACCTCTGTCAAAAAGTTACATGTTTATAAGGTTATACTCCCCTAGACTTATTTTTTATAATAACCTCTTTTTTATGGTTCTATAATTCAGTTCACAACCCAAGCAAATTTTTTATTCATTGGATCAATCGCTATGCATTCTTTCAGGTGTTTAGAGTGCTCATGGTAAGGACTTGGGTAGAGAGAGAGTGTATATGCGAAGCAAGATTTGACAAACACTTCATTAGTCGCAAATAAGCTGGAAAGTTAAGAAGCCGAGATACATGCTCTCTTATTTGGCCAGGAACCAATGTTATCACTGAAGAAACTGAATTGGACAACAGTAAGCTGGGTAGGGACTCGAGGTAAGGTGAAAGTTTCAGTCTTGCAGACAAAAAATTCATACCGTAATTAATTTTTTGTTGAATTTTACTGGTTGATAATGTAACGAATATAATCTAATCCCCCTTGAGAAGCCCTTAAAGTCATCATCTTAATTATCATCTGAATAAAGTTGTGCTGTAGAAAAGAAGAATGAATAATGACTTTAGTTGTTACATGAATAGCAGTTGAGGACTACAAATCTTAAACAGATTTGTTACCTGTACTACATATTTCTATCTTGTCATGCTATTTTGAATATCTGTTTGATGTGGCCAGGTCTCGGGTACTGTTTGCCCGAAAATGTTGATGCCTCTCTTATAAGATTGAAACTGAATACTTTCTGAAACAAACATATCAGTCAGTTCTAGAGAAGGCAGTTGATATTACCAAAATTACTGTAGACAAAAAAAAATCTAAATTAGGTGAAAATTAGGTACATGCTTATGTTCACCTTAACTGTTAACAAAAATGAAAAAGGTAATGTGAATTTCCCATTCAACTTATCAGTCTAGTTAACTATATTCAACAAGACTGTCTTATCCCACTAGACTGGGTAAGATGAATGGGAAATTCACATTTATGTAATGGTTACTTGTGTAATTATCTTTTTCACTTTTTACTAGTTAAGTTGAATATAAGCACGTACCTAATTTTCACCTTCTTTAGATTTTTTGTTTACAGCAATTTTGGTAATTTCAACTAACTTCTCTACAATTGGTTGCTGTGTTTAATTCAGAAAATATTCAAAGTACCAGATCTTACAAAACTATATAGTACGTTAACTTGATATGTAATTGTGTATATATATATATATATATATATATATATATATATATATATATATATATATATATATATATACACACATATATATATGATGCTAGTTGAAAGCCGAATATCAGTTGTTTATTCAAAGCAACTTTTTACAGAATTTTATCTCAACAACCAAAGAGGGGCAAAGTCATGATAAGTCTTACTCATCACAGTTTTTGAATACTCTTCTGGTCATTGGAGAGATATATTGACTTACTCTCCAGGCTGTGATTTAGGTACTGAGAATGTTATGGCAGTTGGTGTCAGTAGAGTGAATACGCTCATCTCACTGAAATAGTTTGCTACATCCTCAGGTGTGCAGACAACTCAGAATACTCAATTTGTGGATCTTTTTGCCAATGGAATGGGGAAGGTGGATATCCTGATGCAATGTCTTTGGATCCTCATGTCTACTTCTTCCTTCCTTTTGCGTTCTGGTCAACAAGAACATTTGTATCACTATAGTGGTCTCAGACCTGCTATAAAAATTATGAGTTTCTCAACAGAATTTTAGTCATTGCCCTTGAAAGTCCATTGCTACCTTCATGTGACTGGATTAATTGTTTGGTCTCTGCAGGCTGGCATTATAACAACAATGGTTATCTATCATTATTCTGCCATTTTCCCCACTACTCACCAGTTTTGTAAAAGAAAATACTCACCACAGATTCCCATGCCTTTTCATCATGGAAAGCAAGTGGCTTTGAGGACTCACAGCAGCTACCACAATAGGTCTTTCTTACATCAAAATTTGTTTTTTGATAGCTTAGTCATTGTTCATCCTCAAGGGAGCATACAAAAGAACTTGACAGGTGATGAAATGGCCTAGCTCCTGATAAAGAAATCCTAGTGACCCAAATAAAAAAAAATGGTCCACGGTAAAGTCATGTAAATTATTACAAACATTCTTTTTTCTGAATGCCAGTTACAGTTTAACAATAAAGAATAGACACACAAGAACCTATATGCATACTATCTATGTGGTTCTAAAGTAACTTATACAATTGCACCTTCCCCGGCAATATTTGAATTTGCTCGATCTAATGGGAGTGGTGTTTGTAGAATAACCCTCTGATGACCACCTTGTACACTTGGAGACTTCTTCAAAAGAAATATTTCCAAAGAAAGACGGCGATGTACTCACCTGCTGGATATCATGCAACTTAGGAAAGGAGCGAGGGTCTGGCTTTTTAATCAGACACTGAAATAATTCTCAGCTCTTGAAGAGAGAGTGGCTTGCGTGTGCTAGGATATAAGAAAAGAGGACCATCTAGGATGTTTGCTGCAACATTTAGGTAAATCTGGAGTGCTCGTACCAGGCATAACTTTTTATCTGTAATACTGACTTCCCTTATCAAAATAGGGAATTTCCTTGTCAAAGGCACTTGCCCTCGAAGAGGTATATCAGAAAGTATAAGGCTGTTTTAACAGAGATTTGAACTAGGTTCTTAGTTTGGAGGTAATCCAACCACACTTTGCATACAGAGTGGTATTGTGGGACGGATGAAGTCCATGGGTTTTGCACCATGTACCTAGCAATGTTAGGTGAATAGTCTTTACAGCAGACTAGATTTTAAAAATCCACACGTGAAGGTTGCAGCTCAGCAAGGAGGATAGTAGACAACTTTCCCTCCTGCTGTCTGGGATAGAACAGCAGATGGCAATAGAACTGATCTTTTTTACTGTTGTTGAAGCAAAAGGAACCTATGAATGTTCAACCAATTTGGTACCACTAGATAGGTGGTTCCATTGAAGGTTAGCAGTTTGTTCAAAACCTTTGAATTCTGGGACAATGGAGGAAAGAGGTAGATTGTCCTCTATCTGTTCTAAGTTCTTCATGGGAGGGGTGGGTAGAGCTCTCAGCTAGCACGCTGTTGGCCCAGCGTTTGACTCTCCGAGCGGCCAAAGAAGAATTAGAGGAATTTGTTTCTGGTGATAGAAATTCACTTCTCGTCATAATGTGGTTCGGATTCCACAATAAGCTGTAGGTCCCGTTGCTACGTAACCAGTTGGTTCTTAGCCACGTAAAATAAATCTAATCCTTCGGGCCAGCCCTAGGAGAGCTGTTAATCAGCTCAGTGGTCGGGTTAAACTAAGATATACTTAACTTTTTTTTCCGTCTGTTCTATTCTCGTAGGAATGCATCTCTTGTTATTGCCTGACTTTTCAGGTTCAGAGACACATACACTGGAAGTTGATGGTTCTCGCATGTGGCAAACAAGTCCACTTCTGGATGTGGAAGCATGTTGGCAGTCATTTGTAAGGAGGGTTTGTCTAACTTTTGCTTAGTCAAGGCTGCCGTCCACTTTGTTAGGAAGTCTGCTATTACACTGAGTGGCCCCATGAGGTGGATTGCTGACAAGTGCCACTTCCTTGCCTGAGTCATCCGTAGGATAGACTGCATGAATTCAGTGAGATTGGCCAAGCTTAAGCCCAACTTCTTGATACAAGTCAATGATGTCAAATTGCCCAGAACCAACAAAATATGGGTCTGCTTTGGAGGTTTTAATTATCTGAGGGACAGAAAGACAGCCATCAGCTCTAAGAGACTGATGTGACACTTCCTCAGAACAGGAGACCATTTTTCCGTTACCTGATGATCCCCTAAATGGCCTCCCCTACCTGCCAAAGAGGTATCTGTGTGTGTTATTACCTACATGAGCCGTAGAGTCAGTTTGACCTGTTTGGTCAGAGATCCCTTTCAGGTCCACAGACAAAGTATCTTCCAAGCTATCCGGCTTCACAAGTTTTAAGACCATGCACTTAACTCTCCTCAGCACCACGAATTCAAGCTTTCTGGAATGCAACAAGGAGTGTCTGGGGAAATGGCTGGCCTTACGCACTGTTGCCACATCTGTGTGAGAGGGTGAATAGGGAAAACTTTGGTAATTACTGTTGGCAAGGGAGAGAACCCCTTTGCCTTGAGTCCTTTTATACTTTATCACTGTGCCATCAAGCACTATTCTGGCCAAGTCCAACTGTGAGAGAATTCTTTGATATTAGTTGATCACCTATGCAAAATGACCGTTGGAAGGTTTCAATCTTCCTGTCAGAAGACATATCCTTTGATGATTTTACAGTTCATGAAGTATATACTTTCATTCTTAAAAGTTACTGATTTATAAACACAGTTTATATTCTTGGTAAAACTTAAAATTTTTCTTTAAAAAAGTACTGTACTCATTATATTATATCTATAGGTAAGTTTCACCTCAATCAAGCTACAATTTTCCCATTAGAGTTGCATAAAATCTTATTTTTAGCCACAGGATGTGGAATCTGAAGGATTGTTAGCTGATTCTGCAGCACTACACCTTGCCAAATAATAATAATGGATATTATGAAAAGAATTCACTCACAAGTTATCTTTGCTGGTGAATGAAAAGTGTAACTGAGGCTCTCAAAATATTATTAACAAAAAAATGCTAGTTTTGCACTCGCTCACTGAATTTTCAGAGAGAAGGCAACCAGACTAACAATCTTGGAAGATGTGCTGTATTTGGTCCGGTCCCCTTTGTTTTGGGGATATAGCCCGTTCACCTTTTTTCTTTTTTTTTTTCGTTCATGTTCCAGGTATTTTCCTCTCACGCGATGTGCTTGTTACTGAGGCAGTAAGATGTACGTCTTTACACCAAGTACCGTATCACTTTAAATCTTAGATAACCTGATCCCTAGTAGGTAAAAGAACCTCCTCATGTGGGACAAGATCCTCACTGTTCTAACTCCCTGCTGTATTTTAAAGTTTCAGGTCTTCATGAGAATTTATCCTTACTCATACTTTCATTTGCTTTTATCTCTAT
Source organism: Macrobrachium rosenbergii (assembly GCF_040412425.1). Taxonomy (NCBI): domain Eukaryota; kingdom Metazoa; phylum Arthropoda; class Malacostraca; order Decapoda; family Palaemonidae; genus Macrobrachium; species Macrobrachium rosenbergii. The sequence continues at coordinate 16,950,116 of NC_089795.1, read as the reverse complement.
CTCTGTTTTCTTATGATATTTTTATCTTCACTTTTTCTGCTTTTTTGCACTGCATGGTGATTAATCGTCACTGCTATTTTCCTCTTACTGCAGTATGTTTTATATTGTTCATATCTTGCCTTCTTGACTATTCTATTGATTTTTCACAATTTTCTTGACTGCTCTATTAGCATTCCACTATTCTCCTAGAAATTTTACTGACCCGCCATTTTAATAACTGTCACTTATGTATGTCCCACATTTTTTTTGCCTGTTTTATTGGTGTTCTGCCATTTTCTTGACCGTTCTACTGCCTGTCCTCTTGTATTTCTGTTTCCCTCTGATATTTCTGCTGCCCTTCTGGTGGTCGTAGTTTTTCACCATTTTGTTGACGATTATTTTAGTAAAAAATACCACTCTTTATATTTATTTATTTATTTATTTATTTATTTTTTTGCTCTCTGCTTTACCAGTCGCACTGACACCATTCCACAAACACTTCAAAAAAATAATTCTATTGGTGTTCCATAAGAATTCATGTTTTTATTGGTTTTCCTCCATCCTATTAATATTTTTGCTTAAGCAACTCCCTTAACCTGAAATGTGAAAGGATATATGGGTCTTGCTATTTCATTTCAATATGTTTTTCACCAGGCTTAAGTGTAACATTTTTCTTGTTTTTATGACTCCTGGGTGGCATCATTGCTTGAAAGCTCATGAATCAAACATCTTTATTCTCAGCTATTTTCCATTTTTGAAGTGATGACTTTGTCTTCTAATTTTTGGATAATTGCCTGAGCTTCCTCTCCATTGGACCATGATGTAATTTGAAATCATGTGTAACAGCCAACATGGTAGTTTGAAGAAGTTTTACAGATTTGTTTCTCTTAATGATCATCTTCATGATCTTTTCTATCTACAGGTATTGCAAGGTTATTAAATATGTCCCCCACAAAGGCTCAACAAAAGTGAACAAGATACTTTTAACAAAATTCCATTTTTGTTCACATGTATGCCCTAATCAGAGAAATTTAGTGCTCTGGATCACTAATCAAAAGTGTGAAGAAAAATGTTTTCTAAAACAGAGAGGATCAGTAATTAACGTGAGTTCTCACGATCTTTCATCTTCAAATTCACATCAGTGGATATCATCTGCTTAATCCTTCTAAAGATGCAATTATCACCTCAGAAGGCCCTCAGGATGTATGCTTCCATATTTTCAATCGCCTCTCTACTCCAGAATTCCTTATTTTGCGTGGAGATACACACCTTTTTTAGTCTTTGTCTGTGTCACGTTTTAAGCTGTGCTTCTTCCATTACTCAAGAGTTCTGCTCTGATGGTGTATGATTGATTAGCTCATCAGGACAAAGACAAGACCCCTTCTGTCATGCTCTGTGGATTCTCTCCTAGGTGCAATAGGAATTTACATGTATTGTAAAAAAGTTATGCCATATTCCTAGACAAAAACCCAATTCTGTGGATGTGTGTATGGATACAGCATTTGAGGCATTAAGATTCATAGCAGTATAAGCAGCATTTGTTAAAAATCACTTAGGAAGATTTGTAGTGGAGATATAAAACATTAAAGTTAATTATTTGCAACTCAGTGCTATAAGCGAAAGTAGCTTGGGGTTCTGTGACTTGCTAAAATTATACAAGTGTGGTATACTAAATTTCTTACTTTTTTATGTTTAGTTTTTATTCTAAAAACTATAAACAGTAATTAATTGTGGTTCATTTACACAGCGTTTTCAGATGCTGCTGTAGAAAATTTGGAAAGTTTCTTAAAGGTTTGGGATGCCTCAAATTACCACACCACATTTTGTACACAAACTTGATTTTTCTAACAGTATTGTAATTACTGAACTCTAGAACTAAGACAGAAAACAGACTGCACTTGTTTTCTAGTTGTAAATGAATGTTTAAAGATGTTATTGTATGGGGTTTGAAAGGATTCTGTGGTGTAGAAAGGTTTTATGATTATTATTCAGAAGATGAACCCTATTCATATGGAACAAACCCAAAAGGGCCATTGTCTTGAAATTCAAGCTTCCAAAGAATATGGTGTCCATTAGAAAGAAGTAACAGAAGGTAATATGAAATACAGAAAGAAGAGATCACATATTAAAAAAAAGAAAAGAAAAATTTAAGTGAATTATTAAAATACAATGAGAACTGTATTGGAGCAGTAATGCATTGCAGCTTCGCTTGGACTTTGAAGTTCCGATTGCGCAACATTCTCAGGGAAATTGTTCCGCAGTCCAATGGTGTGAGGAATAAAGGATCACTGAAACTAAGAAATTTGACAGCGAGGCATATTTACTGCATATTGGTGCTGCTGCCGAGTAAATCTGGTTGCTCTCGACAGGGAAAGGGGATAAGGGATCAATTGTGAATGTGAAAGATCTCTGTTGAAATACAACTTACGAAAAATTGACAAACGAGACCGTCTGTCGATGGGCAAGTTATAACTGCTAATATTAGGAAACAGAAACTTACCACTACGAACTACTCTATCTAAAAGAGATAAATCTCTGGCAAAAGCAGATATCTACACCGAACAGTATTCTTGTAAAAGTAGGGCAAATGACCTAAAACAGGTTGCATTGATTTTATCACTGTTATAAATATTTGAGGCCCCACGTACAATACCTAACTTTCATGAGACATTTGCTGACACTTTCATCAGATGTTTCTCAAAAGTAAGATGTCTGAGTCAAAAGTTAAACCTATTATAGGTAAAGCTTCAAACTCATTCAGCAGAGTCCCATCCACCCGAAGGGGAGGATGGGGTGGAAAATCTGTAGGAGATCTGCTAATCAATAGTGTTCTCGTTTTACTGGACACAGAACACCACCCGGTGGAATTCCAGACACAATAGGTCTTGGTTTGCTAAAGATCCCATCCACAGCAACTCGCTGCTGTAAGGAAATCTTGAAGTAAATCTTAAACATATCCACCCACTCCAAGATTCTGAAGTTTATAAACAAGTGCCTTGTGATTTACTAAATCGAATGCAGCACTAAAACCTGTTTGAATTACTCTACACTCAAAACTCAGAACAGGGTTCCTTTGCAAATTGCATGTCAAATCTGAAAGAGCATTGCAGATATGCATATTGATTATCGGCTAACCAACCTTTGGATTCCACATACTAATATAGTGGCTTAAAAATTAGTTTTTCCGCAACTTTTAAGAGCACAAGGAGAATAAAAATTGGTCTGTAGTTATTGCTGTCTGCCAGTCTGCAGATATGCTATTATTTGTAACAGGCACTGTATTACTAAGCTTTCACTCATGTCAAAGTTACACAAGCATTACATTTTTATGAGTCGTCGAAGTCCATCTGTTACATGCAGACTCAGTAAATATTTGTAAAAATTTAATGAGATACTGAAATATCTTACCACACTAGAGAATAACATCCCTCTCAGGAAGGGAAAGATGGTGGACTGGGATGTAGGGTCATTACATTAAAGAATGCAGGAGGGCAACTCTGTACCCTTCCTCACCTAAACTTGTCAACACCACATAACTGTGAACACTCATTGTACTTATAAATAACCACCATCACACGTTGAATGGAAAAATTTTTGCAAAAAACAATTATCTACTTTTTCCCCCATATTTGCAACAAAACATACTGCATAAATACACTTTAAAAAAAAAGGAACCCCTTCTTTTTCTCTCCCTAGTAAATGACAGTTCAGTAGGCAGGCAGCCTGCCTGTGTTTACCCACAGCCTACCATGGTTTTATGACCATTAATGTATTTTTATACACCCACTTCCTTATCAGTTGTTACCATATTGTATTACCAAACACGAGATAAAATATGTGTAGGCCATGTGTGACTATAGACCTAGGTTAGCCCAGGTGTTACACTCATAGCATTCATTTGCAAAAGTCAAATAGGCTATTACAGCTGTATTTAAGATAAAGGTAATGGTAATGAAATGGCTATTTTACTTACAGAATCCATTTATACTGAATTATTTTACTAATGTATTATTATGGCATGTAATATATATATAAAAAAACTATTGTCCTGCCATTTGTAATGTTTATATTCTCAGAATCAGTTGATTGAGCCTATTACCGGAAGAATTAAGAAAAGAATCTTTTACTTAAAGAAAGGAATGTATTAATGGAATTATTTTTATTTTTGTACATAAATGTAAAACAGGTATACACAGGTAAACTAGCATTATGTTAAAGTAAAATTCCATCAAATTCACAAAACAGCTGCTTCCCGATTCATTTGTTTACCAATGTGAACTAACCTCGGTTCCCCTCCCCCCCCACTCTCTCTCTCTCTCTCTCTCTCTCTCTCTCTCTCTCTCTCTCATTACTGTACATATCCTTTAATGAAATATGAATAATTGTATCATAAACATAGAAACACGAAACTAAAACTCTGGGAAGTTCACATCGTAAGCGAATGAGTGCGTGCATATGTATGGTATGTATGTTTACCATTTTTTTCTTTGCTTGATTTACTGTACCGTTTACATGTTTAGTTGACTCTAAGTATGATTACCACGTATGATTATCACACATATCATAACTGTACACAAAAGAATATTTATCACCGCCGATATTTTATTTCTAATCACCATAAAAATATTTAACATGCAAATTTCTTATGTAGGCAAGACAAAACCAAACAGCCTGTAGCAATTCACTGACGACATGGAATGACTGTGCATACGTACGTACCCTATGCACACAATTGCATTTATCTTTTGGTTTGTAAAACTAAAAAAAAATTGAGAAAATACAGTAAAAATATAAACTAGAATACTGTAGCATAAAATATAAACAAAATTGTAGGAGTGTGTGTGTTACTGTATTAGGCTTTATTGTAAACATACCTCAATTCTCTCTCTCTCTCTCTCTCTCTCTCTCTCTCTCTCTCTCTCTCTCTCTCTCTCTCTCTCTCTCTCTCGTACATCATTACTGTGTACATATCCTTTAATGAAATATCAATTACTGTTCCATAAACATAAAACACAAAGCTTAATAAATTCCAGGAAGTTCATGACACTATCGAATCAGTGCATGCATACGTACGCACGTGTTGTCAAACTTTTTGCTTTGCCCATTTGCTGTACCGTATTTCATTACAAATTTAGTTGAATCTAAGTATGATTATCACACAATAGAATCTTTCATCTCTCTCTCTCTCTCTCTCTCTCTCTCTCGTACCCTAGCATATGATTGTGTTTATCTTTTGGCTTGAAAGAATAAAAAATTAGAAAATACAGTAAAAATATAAACGAGAATACTGTAGTATAAAATGTAAAAAAAAAAAAAAAAGTGAAGGAGTGTGGGTGTGTTACTGTGCTTAGACTTCAGTGTAAACATACCTCGGTTAATGTTTTTCTCTCTCTCTCTCTCTCTGTATCTCAGGACTGTACCCTTCTTCACTCATCCAACACTGCCTCCCCAACCCCGCCCAGCCATAGAAACTGTTCCCCAGCTCCACACCTTCCAAAACAACTCTAAGCCTTCTTCTACTAATGGCGCCAAGCCAGCCGACCCTCCCTCATCATGGAAACTTCGCCAACCCCAAAACCCTTTCTCGGTCAGTCCAAGCATCAGCAGTGTTACCAGCATTTTTTTTTTTTGAGACCTAGCAGCAATGTCAACCATCGAAGGGGTGTTTTTCACATTTTTTTTTTGAAATTTTTATATATCTTATATCTCTGGGGCCTGATCCCTGGTCCGGATGTGTTGGATACTGTCGAGTTTCGGATAATGGCGATCCAGATATTTGAGGGATTGCTTATTGTGAGATGCTAAATCCGAGTGTTTAAAAAAATAAGCCTAATAAATCCCATGCCTATCACACCAAAATATTGATTATTACTGGGTCAGTCTATATACCTAGCTTCTACTTCTTTTTCCCCAGCCACTTTGCTCATGTATTCTCTCCTGAAACCTCAGAGTTTCTTTGTTTTTACAACTTTCACTACTCTACATTTTGTGCCTCCCTGGGAACATGATGGTCTAAGATCATCCCTATCACTTTCAATATCACTATCACTCAATGGGTGTTCATTATCATTTGCCATTGTAATGAACTAATCAAAAACAATGAAAAATCACTAGTGCAATGAAAAGATACATTTGAACAGCCAAAGATGCATATGATGCTTTTTTATCCAAACAATGTGGTGTTCCTAAAAAATGAATGTCAAATTTTCCAGTTGGGCAAGAAAGCCAGTATAACACAGTGATTGGCCAGACAATCCTATTCATGCTTGGTCAAAGCAGTTAGTGACAGGAAGCTCTCTAGGAAAAGCATCCATGCTGTTAGTGTAATGCCACCTGGGGCTTTTGTATTGCTTCTTATCATGGGCATAGGCTCTTTGTTCGTGTGTATCTTTACAAAATTTTAGGAAATGAATGGAATTTCTAACCACATTTTACATTTATACCAGTGTAAGCTTCAATTCCTTGTGTTCTTCAACAGGACAAGCTTATTTAAAACACATGGTAGAGGCAGCATTCCTTTGTAGCTAAAGCTTCATTAGTTCTGGCTTACCAGTCCTAAGTAGAAAGGTCAAGTTGAGGTTCATCAGTTCGTTGAAGAGAAACATCTGTCAGTCAAAGAAGATCACTTTGCAGGTGCATCTTTGTGCTGCTGTGGAGCTTATGCATATAAGTCTATGTAGCATGCAGATTTTCCAGATCTACTTGATTTTATGGATTCCCCTTACTACTTGAGCTTATGGATTCTCCTTACTCATCAGAGAGCATGTAGATGGTGTTGTCTTTTAAGCAACAGTATCTATATGCTCCCGGATGGGTACAGGGTTGGTACCTATTCCAAGGGATGGTTCTTTTATCCCTGCCCCCAGATCACTTACTGTTCACCCTTGCCTCTTCCACAGTTTAGGGTGTTCATCTGCCACACTGACAGCAAGCTCTATGACAGTAAGTGAACAAAACCTTCACTTCATCTGTCTGGAACTTAAGGTGGTCTTTTTGGGTCCAACGTATTTTCAGGATTGGACTAATTATCTTTCAGTACCCTTTACATTTAACTACACTACATCAAAACACTGCCCTAGCATGGATCACTAGGTTGCAAGCCATGAATGATTTCATGTTGACTGGTTCACATTATTACTCAGCAAAGACTTTCCAGTCTTTGTTATCATTTTCTAGGCTAAGCAAATGTAAGGTAACTATTCGATGACACCTTTTGATGTCTTATAACCGTTCATCTTCTCACTTGTTGACTTCTGGGGTTCTAGATAATAACAACTTAACCAAAGACAGTCTCTCAGGAGTGGTATAGCAATCTCTCTCTCTCAGCAAACCTCTCCAGCAAGTAATTCTAACAGATTCTTTCAGCATCTATGACCTTTAATATTGTAATGCCAGTTAAATAAAATAATCAGTAAGATTGATTATTTTACTGAACTTCTCTTATTGCCCAGTGTCCTTCACCAACTTCAGATCGACTTAATACATAAAAACCTAAAGTTTGGAGGTTATCAAGTCTGCCGTCTGAAGGATAGGTCTTTTTTGGACAAAAACTACTCCAACATATCCTCTGTCCTCATGGTCAACAAGATTACATACAGAGTGGTCCCTTCCCAAGCTGACCTTCTATTTCGGATCATTGTTTTAATTCATTACAGACATACAACTACTCTTCACACACCACATCCTTTTCAGGTGAGTATGTGGGCCATACTCTGGCTTTGATTATATAATAGTTAAAAAAACCACCCTTTTTTTAACTAATCTAACAGACTCTGGATCAGACTTAACAACTATGCTTAGTATGGCAGGTAAGGGACATTCGGGTTTTGACCCTGCAGAGAGGGCATCGCTGATGACTTAGGGTAATAGGATCATCTTCCTTTTTTGTGATAATTATATCTCCAATTGCTCGCTGAACAAAGTATTATGCAGGCTACCTTTGGGGTTGGTTTGTATGTATGAAACAAAACTTATTTAAGAAAACAAACTTATTCAAAAAGGTACATATTCTTTGGATAATATTTTTAGGGATTTGTCTTGAAAATTGATTAATTATTTTCATGCTTTGTTTGTATTTTATTCTTCTTGTAAGTCTGATATTGTTAACATTTTATCATGGTTGGTGAAATCTTGCCGTAGTATAAGCAGTAAAATAATCTATACAATACAGTGAACTGTAATACCTTAAGAGTTGATATTACAGTACTGCTGTGATAAAATGAGGCATTTCATAATGGCTATTTTAAGACAGTATGTGATTTTTATGTATTTTGTACTATTCTAAAGTAATAGGCATTATCTGCAAGTTTGTTACAAAAACAGAAAATGTTTAAAGGCTATTCATACTGTTTTACTTTACAGATCAAAAATTCTTTCACATCTCATCAGGTCACTACAATTTGCTTCTTAAAAGTGGATTTATGGTGAATTTCCCTTCTATTTCACCATTATATCTCAGCTGTGGCATCAGTAATCACTTTAGTACTATACATGTACTACATTCAAACGTTAATTGATCTATAAAGTATTTTACTGTGAGTTTGTCCCGTCTGCCGTATGCATGGTAACTACTGTGCATTATCGAAATCTTTTGAAGTGGAAAATTTTCAGATCACCCGATGCAAAATTTTTCAATTCATAGAAAATCCATTTGCAATTTGAAAAGAAAATTAACAGCACATATAACACATATATTTGTGAGTGGCTCCAAACAAATGTGTAGAACGTTGTAATTGTATTGTGTTCTCAAACCACAGTGTCACATTTTTAGACTTTAGTGAAGTGGGATAATGGGAAAAAAGTGCAAATGGTGATACAAGCAACAGATTTGGCATGAGAACTCTTAATATCCCCATAAATGAAAATCAACCTCCGGCCACCTCAATATTTTCTATTTCCAAGATGGCTGCACTTTTCCAAAATGGCAGCAAATTTGCTGTACATTTCAAACATTTTCATTTCATAAGCCTATAAAGTTGCATACTGTCCATATAACGATTGAGAATTTGTATTTTAGCATTCTTACTGTCATGAAGAGATAAAGTGAACCCATCTATCCAATATGGCCGCCATGTGAACACCATATTTCCAAAATGGCTGCCAAAGATAAAAAAAAGTATGTATCTCCTGAGAGAAACCATTATGTTTTGTGTATCAATTAGTTTTAGCAGTGCAGCTGCAGAGAGCTGTGCAGCTAAGTCCAGATTTGTAGCACTTGCACCTGCCATGGCATTCCTTTTTGCAGCCACACTTATTCAGTTCTTGGCAAGATTTTGCTACTATTGGCAAATCTGTCCAATACGGAAACCAGGTGCCATCAATCTGTTGCCATCCCCAGTGTCTTGGACTGGGCAAAACTGGATGACATACTAAAGACTGGCACCAAATGTGCCCTGCTTGAAAGGCAGCTCTCTTGCAATGCTCTCTAAGAGCAGCCATTGTAGGGGGAATGCAATCATAAGCTCTTTGCTTTCTTGCAGAGAGATCAAGTCTAGCCTCATTTACATTTTTATACGAACTGCTTCTGTCGTACATTAGCACCACGAACTCTTCAATAATTTGCAGGTCTTCTTCTTCTACAGCTGCTGTTATTGAACTTTTTGCCATGCAGACTTCTCCCCCCTTCTATGAAAGGCAGACACCGTGTCACACCCGCTAAATGCATGGAAAAAGGGAAGGGCTGAGGCTTTTGGTCCCATGGCTGCTGCAATTTCATGGATAGGTATCCACCCCATGTCTTTTCCTCTACCAAATTTAATCCATAGTTTGTCCAAACCAGTTTTTTCTATGCTAAATACTGCTATGATGACGTCATTGTCTGTACTACATATGATTTCACTTGAGATATCTTCATGCTTTGCAGCATATGCAGCATGTAAAAGGACTGTAGTATCTGCCTCTTCATGAGTGCAGCCTTGTAGGTCAGCAGTCTCTTGTTCAGCTTTGCTACAAAGTGCAGCATTCCCTTTAGTGACAATTATGCATGATGTATCATCTGCTTGAGATGAAATGATTGGGTCTGCCAAATATGCAAATGTTTCAGTTTTGTTGTGGTCATTCCCGAGGAAGCTGGCCCAATTGCCAGGAGTTTTTGCTGTGCTAATTACTCTCCGGCGAACTCCTGTGCCTCTTTTTTTGTCTTGTTTGTGCTTTCATACTGTCTGAATTATACACATCAAATACAATGTGTGTTGGCTTGTACTTCTGTATATGCTTCTAAATCTTGGATAGGACTTCTTCTTTAGCATAAGAGCATTTGTAAGAGCTGCACCATCCATTATGATAACATCAGCGGTAGGCTCTTTGTCAGGGATGTCTGATGCATGCTGTTCTAGTAGGGCAGCAGCTGTGACTTGGTGCCCTGGTGCATGTGTCCATACTGTGCCAGTGATGGTGGGCAATTTTGATTTTCATGTTGAAAGAATTCATTTAAATCACACTGTCTGTTCTGGCAGTGAGAATAGATTACAATCATCCTTTATGATTTGCAGTGACTGTTTGCCCTTGGATTCTGTAGGAGACATCTTGCAACTGAACAATAGAATTTTGTTCATATGTACTGGTTCATAGAATTTGCTGGGTGTCTTGAGCCTCTCAATAAAGTTTGTGAATTGTGTCTGTCCAAGGTCCTTCATAGATCTCAAGGATTCACTAACTTTGCTGTCCATAACTTCATGACTGTCTAGCACAATCAGATCCATTGAATCATCCTCAAAAGGGTTGCCCATTTCTTTGATTACTTTTGCCAGATTTTCAACCTTTTCAAGAAACCTTTTCTGCACAGTTTCAGTTTCATCATGATGCTTACCCTCAGATTTTGGATCAGCATCACTTGTAGTCTCATACTCAACGATCAGGCACCTTACTTCAGGACCAGCCACTGTCCACCTTCTGAGAGCATCTTCATCTTCAAATAGGCCAACGGCTCCCCCATCTCCTTTCACATGAGCATTATTCTGCTCGTGTGCTTGGTCTATATCCATTGAGGAAAAAGGCCGAGTGGTTTTGTGGACAGTGAAATTTCCCTCTGTGAATTCATCAGAAGTGTCATTTTGGAGAGCCTCCATGTCCCTCAAATGAATTGAAAGCCACGTGGCATAATTTACATGGTCCAGGGCAAAGAAGAAAGGAATGAGTTCCTGCAGCACATCTTTGTACAATTGGAAATTAGACTCTCGGTATGACCTGATGAAAACAAACACTAGAAGTTCTAGCTGAAGCACAAGATTCCAAAAGTAGAATTGGGAACACTCTGATTCTCGTTTTTTGATGCAGCATTCACAGCTTAGCTCAATTTCTTCTTCTGCTTCCTGGATATATACCATATAGGTAGCTTTGCGCAGCTGATATAAACTGCAAGCTGTTACCTGGTGGGCTAGACATGTCTTCTTCAGATGTGAAGCAGAAATAAACAGCATTTGGGAAACTGATAGCAAATCTCTGCCATTAGCTAGCACTGAACCCCATGCTGAGTTTCACAGTATAGTGTCAACCAGTGTGCCCTGGTAGTACACTGACACTGCACTATTACATTTTTACATTAAGCTTATTACCTATTTTTTTTTCTAAATGAGGATGAAAATTAATTAACTGGGGATTAATTGATTTCTTATCTACAAAAAATGAACTGATCAGGCTGAAGTTACCCCAAATCCATATATTACCCAACCTTTAGCCTCATACATGAGCTTAAGTACCAATTTTTGGCATTTTGGCAGACATTTTTTATATACTGACAGCCATCTTGGATATTTCTATGCAGAGAAATGATGTATCTACATATATAAAGGCTTGTTTTTAATATTTTAATATAAACAGGGAGTGACTTAGGGATTTGAATGTGATTAATCGATTAAATACCAATATTCAAATATCCACAGGACGCCATTTTGAAAACCTGTCGGCCATCTTGGAAAATGGCAAAATTTTGTGTGGCCAGAGGTTGATAATGAGACTAAGGGACAAGAAGAATAGTTGAGCCAAGTTTCATGCTTGTATCACCATTTGCACTTTTCCCCTATTTTTTAGTAGTTACCCGCCCCACTACTTTGGGATTTGTTCTCAAATGAGAGGTGAAAATTGGAGCCAGGTTAAAGAAGTTAAAGAAGTTGGAAAATTAAGTGCAAAAAGGCCAGGAAGGATGTCAGAAAAGTAAGAGGCAGAAAGAAATTTAGCTGGAGCCAATGATGTTGCAAAGAATAATTAGTGCTGTCTACAGTACATTGCACAAGGCACACTGTAGGTGATATATTTCACAGTCAGCAGACAACTTTAGACCAATGTTGCTTTTCACTAATATCTAGTGAATTTATACTTTAGGGGTTTATTTAAACTTTTAGAAAATTTAATCATGCACATCACCTGAGGTTGTGTGTGGTGGAATCATCAAAAGATCCTTCCCGTCAAAGTGTTTGAGACTTTTCTGATATAAATAGTTAAGTGAAAATATTATATATAATCTGAAACTGACTCCTCACTTAGATCGCTTTGAATTTATTAAGATGAAAGTTGGTGACCTTTATCAAGCAGCAGCTTACTGGAGAGAAAATACTTTTCTAGGTTTAATGGAAAATTCCCCTAGCTTTATTACTTGCATTTGCCATGCACCTTTATTTGCAATAATGAATAAACATCTCAGAGAAGCATACTGCCACTTCTTAGATAGTAAAACCTTGGAATTATTGCCCCAAAATGTAAAATCCTTACATACATTAACCCCGCAAGGGCGGGGTTGGGGGGGAGGTGGTTAGCACCATCAGTGCACCTCATACAGTGCACTGTAGGCATTACTCAAGGTTCTTTGCAGCATCCCTTCGGCCCCTAACTGCAACCCCTTTCATTCCTTTTACTGTACCTCTGTTCATATTACCTTTCTTCCATCTTACCTTCCACCCTCCCCTAACAGTTATTTCAGTGTGAACTGTGAGGTTTTCCTCCTGTTACACATTTAAAGCCTCCTTTACTCTCAATTTTCCTTTCAATGCTGAATGACCTCATAGGTCCCAGTGCTTGGCCTTTGGTCTAAATTTTATATTCCAATTAAGTACATTAATACTGTACTCTATTAATGTTCTTAGTGCATTATAGCAGAATGATTAACAAGATAAGTTGGTCATTGTACACACAGTTGGATCTGGGTAGTGATAACCTGGTAAATTGCATGTAAATTTTTTATGAACAATGCTGAAATTGCTTGCAATATGGTTGTGCAAGCAAATAACTGAAATGGGGCTTTAAGGAATGTGGCTTAAAGCAGCTGACATTTTTTAATCTCTAGAAGTTAACAACTAATACCGGAAGTTCAGGAAAAACAATATTAACATATAGGAATATATTTTAATGAATTCAAACGTATTAACTGCACCACAAACAAACTTTTTTGCAACTTTGGTATTGAAGAGTTTTAAAGTTTGAAACAGGACAAGTAGCTGGGAAGTCACACAGGGATATTTTCATCAAGCATCCTGCTATACTCACTCTATGTTTTGACCTATGTAGCCTTATGATTACAATGTGATTCCACTCTGTATAAAAACTGTCACAGAGACTAAAAGCCCACTGCTGGTGGTTATTGATTATTTGGGGGATCCTGTTTACCTGTGGAAGCACTGGTTGAAAGAGGAAGGCAATTGCTCATATAGTGTTTGCCTTCTATTTGACTTCTATGTCAAACTTTTAACAGCTTTAGGAGATTCTTTCATTGCTATGCAATGAATGCACTTTAATACTTCTGATGACCTAGTATTGTAGTTGCTGGTTATTCAGTATAATGAAGAGAATGGATAGGAGGTAAATCTGTGATAAGTTTATTACTAGTAATCTAGCTTTCAACGCACTTGACATTATCAACATCGATGTCCTTATTTAAAACCTCTCTTATAGAACATGGAACGTGATGTTGCCTTCTTTTCTCTACACATCTGGGACCATCCACCAATATGTGCTCCACAGTAGGGAGGATTCCATAAAAACCCCAGGCTGACAGTCCACTCTTTCCAGGATGAACTGGTAGGTTAAATTAGTATGGCCTATACTTAGTCACTCAGCTTAGTCTCATGTCCCCAATTTCTCTGGTATGATGATGCAAACAAAAGTCAGTCGATGGACAAACTTCCTGACATTCTGAGTTCTCCTCAGAGATAGAATTCCATTATTTTGCCATTTTTGTTTCGTATAAGACTGGCTAGGCTGTTTCATATCTGTACAAGGAACTAAAGGATAATTAGTACTATCCAGTTTTGTTTCATATCTGGCTGATGCGTCTGTGTCTTTTACCTCTTAGACTAACATGGGCTGGCACTTGAATACCTGGAAAAGAAGGGCTAAATTGCTTAATGTGTGTAATGACACTTAAGGAATCTGAATAAATAACGAAATTTCTGCTATCAGTTTTGTTAATATGGCTGTCAGCTGAGGTGTAAAAACTGAATCATTTCTGGAAAAGTTACGATTGGATCGTTAGGCTATGTTGTAACTGTTGTGCTGTTTTTTCCTGTCTGACAAAGTGATAATTAGCATTAATGCAATAATATTAGGCAGTTTTGTTATTGAAACTCATTAGTCTGTAACTTTAGGTTATCCGTAAGGGTAAATCGGGTTATCCTAACTTCGTTGCGAAGCATAGCCATGATCAATTTGACTTACAAGCCTTGGTGTTTACTAAAGGCTAATATTTCCTTTGTAGTATCATATAATTAAACTAAATGGATTTTGTGATGTAGAAAGTTCCTCAGTTATTCTCAGGTGTTAAAGGAAATACAGTACATTCATGCAGATCTACTTCTGACAGGTATTGATCCATCGGTAGTGACACGACAGGTGTTGAGAAAAATTGTCGTGACGCCCTTCTTTTTCCTAAAGGAATATAAAAAGCACTTTTCGTAGTGGTGAGCTTTGTCAAACAAATCAGAATCTTAGAGATACTGATTTTATATAAATTTGGTTCGATAATTCCAATAATTAATGATTTTAATTATATACCAACTATGAACACGTACTTGTGGCCATGTCAGTCTGTTTTAATTTGAAGTATTTGCTGCCTATGCAGTGATACAGGTAGTTAACACTAAGTAGCTTTTAGTAAACACTTGTTCCTTTTTTCACTACTGGGCTGCTGTTGCATGGAACCCACAGATTACCTGCACCACAGTGAACTGTTCAATCTGCTTTTTGTCTGTGGAAAAGGCTCATAACTGCCTGCCTTGAGTCAGCCCTTGCAGAAATAAAGGAGATTTTGGTTGGTTGCCAGACATATGTGAAATATGCAACATGTTCCTGGCAACACGTTTAAATGACGAAAGAGCTCATTTTAAGACGTCTCTATGAGTTCAGCAGGAGCATAGTGGGAGATTACGTCATTCAGCAGAACTCCAGCAGTGCATGTTACCATCTGTCTCCGAGCAGAATCCATGTTTGGGCCAATACTCCAAAAGCAGTGGATTCTAGGAACCCCACTTTAACGCCAATGGAGTCTTTCCTTGGGAGAGAGTTCACTAATACCAGACATGAAGTGGATATACCCACTTTAATTTCCCTTCTGAATCTGGAAGATCTAGGCAACAGTCTCCTGCTTTAAATGAAAGAGACACTTCAGATGAGAATCTTGTCTTTCCCATGCAGCAATCAGATATTGAAGGGGACCCTGATAGGGTCCACCCTACCCCATTTGAAGTGTCTGTACCTTCTAGGGGGTAGTGATTTATCCTGGAGTAATATACTGCTGGGCAGTGGCGATACAACTGCCTTGGCTCAATCAGTTAATGCAGGCTTCTTTGATAGGGAAATTCCACTTTGTTTACGTTCAGAATTCCGGGAAGAAACCATGAACAGTGTCAAGGATGACCTTGCTACTGAGTGTCATCATATCAGAGATACTATCCATGATTCCCAAGAGGAATTCAGGTCTGTCCTGGATATGGAATTGGATGTGATGTGTAAAAATTTATCATCCTTAAACTAGAGAATTAAGAGACTGCACAGTCTGCCCAGGCAAAGGTTGGTACTTTCACCAGAAAACTTAGGTCATTGGAACAGGGTAATAAAAAACCTAGATCCCTGTTGAAATCAGAATGAGTAATAAGAGATCGCCTACTCACACCCAGAGCTCCAACTGGTAACACTAATATGACCAGGTCAGGCTATAAAATCTCAAATCAGAATGTAGTACAGACAACAAGTATCTGCCCCTGAGAATGATATTGATAACCTTTAGTGAGATGCCTCATGTGCATCCTTTCACCAGACGGAAATACCTCATTATTGAAAGGAAAACTATGACTGAGGTTGAGCATGTAGAATTTCGAGACAGAGCGGCCTTTCCCAACACTGAATGGCACTTACTTCTTCCTTCAATAGGAATTCAGAAAACGTTGAAGGAAACAGTTATCCTCCCTATTAATTTAGCAATGAAAGCCATAGAAACGACCTAGCCTTCTGTCCATTCACTTTTAAAACAATTAGTCAGGTGAAGACAGAATTTCAGAATATGGTGGTAACTGAGAAACGAGAAGTAATGCCAGAAATAAAGCCATACGTCTCTGTCATCCTGGTATCTGATAGTTCTATAAAGGAATGGCAACACTTGGGCTTCCTTTTTGAGACGAAAAAGCTCCCATTGGACATGGTTATCCAGCAATTTGGGACCCCTATGAGAGAAATCTCAGGCAGCCATGGCTGAATATTATGCTAGGCTTCACCTCATCAGTATTATAACTTCTACTACTATGCTGGAAGTAGCTATTAAAAAGCTTCCAGACTCTTCCAGAACATGTTCACTGTAATAGCCAAAACACTTATGCGGACCCTATGGGGACCACTCTGTGACTTTCTGGGGTGTTGCATTAAGGCTTGAAAAAAAGCATTGGTGGGCTCCAACATTTCTCTCCCCAATGTACCCTCCTTATTTCATTCTTCCCCCTTCTGTCAGGACCTTCTTGAAGAGTCTGTTGTCTCACAGCTCAGTGAATGAGCTGACAAGAAAATTGCACAGTAATCCGTCAATTATCCAGGTTGCCATTATCCGAAATCAACATCATCAGACACACCCAAACCAGGGATCGAGGCTCGAAAGATATGTGAAATATATAAATTTTTAAAAACTTGGAAAAACCACCCTCCAATAGTTGGCAATGCTGCGCCGCCTCAAGAAAATATTAGTAACTGCCTACACTCAAACTGACTGAGAAAGAGTTCTGGGGGGTGGGGGAAGCCTCAAGAAGTACCCATTGTTGGGGCGGTGTCATACAGCTTGGCCCCATGGGAGAGGAGGGACAGTAAGGCTGTGTAGAAGAAGGCTCAGAGAAGGGGGTTGTTTTGGAAAGTGGGTGGAACTGGGGACCAGTTTCTATGGCTGGGAGGGAATGGGGATGCAGTGATGGATGAGTGAAGAGGGCTAGGTAAACCTGACTTGCTAGAGCTTGTTTGGTATCGTGTTTTTATATTTATGATAAAGTCATTCACATTTTATTATAGGATATGTACTGTACTGTGATACGGTAAAAGAGAGAGAGAGAGAGAGAGAGAGAGAGAGAGAGAGAGAGAGAGAGAGAGAACAATAACTGAGGTACGTTTACATCGAAGTCTGAGTATGGTAACACACACTCCTTCACGTTTTTTATTTATATTGTGTATTCTACAGTATTCTCGTTTATATTTTTACTGTATTTTCTCATTTTTAAAATTTTTTCAAACTAAAAGATAAATGCCATCATGTGCATAAGGTACAAGAGAGAGAGAGAGAGAGAGAGAGAGAGAGAGAGAGAGAGAGAGAGAGAGAGAGAGAGAAATAACAGAGGTATGTTTACATTGAAGTCTAAGTACAGTAATACACACACTCCTCCACTTTTTTATTTATCATTTATGCTACAGTATTCTCGACTTGTTTACATTTTTACTGTATTTTCTCATTAGTTCTTTCTTCAAACCAAAAGGTAAACACAATCGTGTGCATAGGCTACAAGAGAGAGAGAGAGAGAGAGAGAGAGAGAGAGAGAGAGAGAGAGAGAGAGAGAGAACAACTGGAGTATGGTTACATCAAAGTCTAAGCACAGTAACACACACATCGTTTACTTTTTTATTTACATTTTATGCTACAATATAATTGTTTATATTTTTACTCTATTTTCTCATTTCCTGTTCTTCCAAAACAAAAGACAAATGCAATCGTGTGCGTAGGGTACGTACGTATGCACACACTCATTCCATGCTGCCAGTGAACTTGCTACAGCCTGTTTTGTTTTGTCTTGCCTACATATGAAAACTGCTTTTTAAACATTTTTATGGTGATTAGAGATCAAATATCAAGTCATAAAATATTCTTTTGTGTACTGTGATAACTAATATGTGTGATAATCATACATAGAGTCAACTATACTTATAATGAAATACGGCACAGTTCAGGCAAAGCAAAAAATATGGCAGCACATACCTTCGTATGCATGCATTCATCGATGGCGTCATGAACGTCTTGGAGTTTGTTTAGTTTCGTGTTTCATATTTCATTAAAGAATATGTACAGTACTGAGATACAGTAGAGAGAGACAGACAGACAGAGAACAGCAACTGAGGTATGTTTACATTAAAGCCTAATACAGTAACACACACAGTCGTACGTTATTTTGTTTATTTTTTATGTTACAGTATTCTCATTTTTATTTTTACACGCTTTTACTCAACCTGACTTCTGTGTCTGTCTGTTCGTTTTGGTCCAAACTTTTAACTCAATTTTCGACCCGTGCCCTTTGTCCGATGGACTTGAAATTTTGCATGGTTACTCAGCCCCGGTGACAGTACAATCTTACATGATCAGTTGGTCAGCAGTGACCTCTAGTGACGCTACAGTGACCTCTCCCAGTATCTCAGGATTGTATGACATGAACAGGGGCGTTCCTAGACATTTTGGGGCCCGGGGGGGCACAGTCCCATTTGGGGCCCCTTTTATGGGGTGGGAGGCGAGAGAAGCGAGCCAAAGCAGCTGGGGGTTCCGGGCGGGGTGCTGTAAGCCCCCTGGGAAAATTTTTAGAATATGAGCAATTGTAGGATCATTTTAAAGGCACTTGTAAATGCAAATTTCAGACATTTTATTTCTTAAATTTCGCATTTTGGGCCACCCCCTCACTTTGGAGCCCGGGGGGCGATTTCAAACAGCCCCTCCCCCGCCCCCAGCTCAGGAATGCCACTGGACATGAATAACCCCTCGGATTTTTCATACCTTCTTTGACTCGGTAGACTGAGTTAATAACTCTACGGATTTTTCAAACCTTCTTTGGCTCGACAGGATATCGCGTTCAATTTCGTTAGCCGTAATCATAAATAGGTTACAATTCTGTCAAAGCTAAAAAGTATAAAATAAAAAAGTAAAAAAAAAAAAAATTAAAACATGCTTTCATTAAAGTGCACCAAAAAGTAAAAAATAATTTTTTGAGACACCTGGATTTGCTTATAGTTAATCATGTCTGCAAAAATAAAAGAGTGGATGCCATGCACTGGAAGAAATGCTTAAAGAAAAGAAATACATTTTTTTAAAATTTCCTGTAGCATTTTCTTCCATGTTTGGTACCCACGCTTTTATTTTTGTAGACATGATTAATTGCAAGAAACTCATGGAGTGTCTCAAAAATTTTTTTCCTTTTTAGACCATTTTAATAAAAGCATGTTTTAAAATTTTTTAAAATATTTTTTTACTGTATTTTCTCATTTTTTTAATTCTTACAAACCCAAAGATAAACACAATCATGTGCATAGGGTACATACATATGCACACACTCATTCCATGCCGTTGGTGAACTTGGTACAGCATGTTGGTTTTGTCTTGTTTACATATGAAATTCGCATTTTAAATATTTTTACGATGATTAGAGATGAAATACTAACAGTGATAAAATATTCTCTTGTAGAGAGAGAGAGAGAGAGAGAGAGAGAGAGAGAGAGAGAGAGAGAGAGAGAGAGAGAGAGAGAGAGAGAGCAGAGAATAACTGAAGTATGTTTACATCGGTAAACAAACAAATCATGAAACAGCTGTTTTGCAATTTTTAAGGATTTTACTTCAACATAAACATAAATAAAAATGGTAATTTCGTTAATATATTCTTTTCTTTTAGCAACTAAAAAATTATTTTCCTAATGCTTTCGGCAGTAGGCTCAAACTGCTGATTCTGTGAGTGTAAACATTACAAATGGCGGGATTACGATGATGATATATTAGCATAATAATACAGTATAAAATGATTCTGTAAATAAAATAACAGTTTCATTGCCTATATCTTAAATACAGCTGTAATAGCCTATTTGAGTTTTGCAAAAGGATACTATAAGTGTAACACCTGGGCTAGCCAGGTCTATAGTTCACACATACATTTTTATCTCGAGTATGGTAATACAATATGGTAACAACTAATAAGGAAGTTGCTGTCTAAAAATACATTGGTTATAAACCCATTGTAGGCTGTGGGTAAACACTGCTTGGCTGGCTGCCTACTGAACAGTGTCATTTACTAGGAAGAGTGTAAGACTGTAGAAGAGAACGAAACCGGTTTTTCCCGCCGGAGGGAAGGTTGGCTTCTCCCTTCAACCGAGTCAGTACTCAGTATGCAACTGGCGGTCTTGTAGTAAGCGTTACTCTACAATACATGCATCACTGGACACCGGGGTTTCATTACAGTCCTAAGCATCTAACAACTTACATGGCGCAGTGAGTTACCTATGCTCACACATGTGAAGCAGAATGCCCACCCCAAGAAGACCTACAGTAGCTGCCCGAAGGCCTACTGGCCTTAGAGGCTCCTATTCGCCGGCTCCTCATAATGTTGCACGTACGCAACTATGGCTGGTGCAACAGCAACGTACTCTCGAGGCCCTCCAAACTGGTATCGCCAACGCTGCCCTATCTGGAACACGTGGATCCCCGTCTAGGGTGCCAACGTCCTCAGCCCCCGAGAAATGTGAAATAGAGATGTCAACGGCCGCGTTTCGATCGTGGCAAAGGTCAATGGAGTGTTGGCTTCAACTTTGCAAGGTGCCAGCCGATGAAACGGTCCACCACGTGAGACTGTATTGCACACTGGCACTGCAGCGTGCCCTCGATGCCAGGTACAGCGCAACAACCTGGAGCGCCCTTTCGACCGAGGAGGCACTGGATGCTGTCTCCAAACTCGTCCTTCGTGCGTCAAACCAAGCACTTAAGTGGTCAGAGTTTTTCAGCATGATGCAAGGCCATAACGAAAGTGTCAGTGACTTTTTCTTGCGGAGCTTTCAAAAAGCCACAGACTGCGAGTTTCAGTGCCCCAATTGTAATTTTAATCTTTCAGAGTATATGTTGTTGAAGAAACTTATAGTGGGATTAGGGGATCAAGTGTTAAAAAGACAATTATTTCAATCATATGAGTCATTTGCAAGTGTCGATGCCCTACGGGCAATGTGTTACGTGTTCGAGGCTGCCAAGCAAGACGCCAGCGGTAGGCAGCAAGGTACAAAAATCGCACCAGTAGAGTTTGAAAGTAGCGCAGCTGCTATCCCCGAGACGGCTGCTGCACACGGCAGGAGGAGCCAGCCACCGTCGGACGCCATCACCGTTAGGCACATGTGCAGGAACTGCGGAGGTAGTCATACCCCTGAAAGAAACACATGCCCGGCAAGGTCGCTTATTTGCCATAACTGCCAGAAGACCAGGCATGTCAAGAAATGCTGCAGAAGCAAGAAGGCACCGTCGAACCCCACCATCATCACTGCAACACATCACCCCTCCCAACCAACTGTCCTGGTCAGGGTGGCGGAGAGAGAGGGGCCCAGGTTCATGAACGTGAGTGCTGTCGCCGATACAGGGGCTCAAGTGTGTGTTGCAGGCACGGAGATCCTGTCGTTTTTCAACTCATGGCCTGCACTGCTGCAGTGTCATGCTGGCTTAAGAGATGTCGCCAACTTACAGCTGGAGTGCCCGGGAACAGCAGTCTTTCTGATCTCCTTCAGGAATCGCACAAGTGTACAAGAGATTTATTTCGTCAAATCAGCCAAGTCGCTTTATCTCTCTCTTGCTGTATGTAAAGACCTCGGACTTGTCCCAAACGACTTTCCACACCATCTTCCAAGTCCAATATCAGCGAGTGCATCTACCGACACAACCCCACCACCCAGACCGTCATCAGTTCCGTTATCACCCATCGAAGAGAACGTCCCACGCTTGGAGCAATGGTTACTCCAACACTTCTCGTCGACGACATTTAATACGACCAGGGAACCATTACCAGTGATGGTGGGGGAGCCCCACCACATCCATCTGATGCCGAACGCCGTGCCATACGCATGCCATACTCCCGCAACAGTTCCCAAGCACTGGGAAGCCAAGGTGAAGGCCCAGTTTGAAGAAGACATGCGGAAGGGCGTCATCCAAGAAGTCCCCCCAGGAGAAGCGATGGAATGGTGCGCGTGAATGGTTGTGGTGGCAAAGAAGTCGGGTCACCCACGATGCACAGTGGACTACCAACGCCTGAATGCCTCCTGTAGAAGGGAGACACATCACACTCCAGTGCCCTTCGACATGGTATCCGGCATCCCCCAACACTCCTACAAGACAACAGCTGACGCTTACTGGGGATTCCACCAGGTGGAACTCGACAAGGAGAGCCGCTGCCTGACGACGTTCATCACGCCCTGGGGCCACTTCCAGTATCATAGGACCCCCATGGGCCATTGCTCTGCATTGGATGCCTATACGAGGCGATTCGACGACTCCATCAAGGACATACCCCGGAAGTATAAGTGCATAGATGACACACTTCTTCATGACAGTGGGGTTGAAGAAGCCTTCTGGCACACATACGACTTCTTGGCAACGTGTGCAGCAAAGGGCATCACACTTAAGCACAAAAAATTAAATTTTTGCAGGAAAGAGGTAGAATTCATTGGGTTCTATTTGGGTTGGGAGAGCTACAAACCGATTGACGACAGCCTTGCAGCCATTCGGAAGTTCCCTATGCCGCCCAAGCCCACAATCACCGACATCAGGTCGTGGTTCTGCTTTGTTAATCAGCTGGCACCATTCCTTGCGGCTGCCCCCATCATGGAACCATTCAGGGACCTCTTGAAGAAGAAGCAGACGAGCAAACACGTCTTCTGGGACAAGTGTCTGCAGGAGAAATTCAGGAGTGCTCAGGACACCATCTGCAAGCTGGCCAGGGACGGCCTGGCATACTACGATAAGTCCCGCCCCACGGCTGCCCTTACGGACTGGAGCAGGGAAGGCATAGGATTCGTCATCCTCCAGCAGTATTGCAGCTGTACAGCCGCTGATATGCCATTCTGCTGTAGAGATGGGTGGAGAATCACCCTCTGCGGAAGTAGACACCTGTCCCCTGCTGAGGCCGGGTATGCTGCAGTAGAAGGGGAGGCCCTGGCTGTGGTGTGGTGCCTAAGGAAGGCTAGGCTGCTTCTGCTAGGATGCCCCAACCTCATCCTTATTACTGACCACCGACCCCTAGTCAAGCTCCTGGGGGACAGAGCCCTGGCAGACATAGACAACCCCAGGTTGTTCAGGCTAAAAGAGAACCAAGAGAAGACCCTTCAATACAGATTCACCATCAAATATCTACCAGGAAAGAAGAATTGTGGGGCCGACTTCTTCTCTCGCTTCCCTTCCCTGCGTGCTGCCCCTGATGACTGTGACTTTGAGCTAGAGGATGATATGGCAGCTGCCGTCACTGTGGCAATGACTTAGGGAGGGGCTCATGATGGATGAGAAGACCGTCAGTGCAGCAGCGGCCAAAGATCCAGTATATCAGTTGCTGATAGCGAGGGTGTCTGCAGGTGACTGGCCCCCGCAGAAGGCGCAGGAGGTGGCCTGCCCTAAGCCATTCTACGGTGTGAGAGATCGCCTCTCAACGTCGGAAGATCTAGTGCTCTACACATACGAAGATGGGTGCGTATGACTGGTGATTCCAGATGAACTTCGTCAGCAGGTGTCAGCAAGTCTACATGCAGGTCATCAAGGGCTCGACTCCATGCTCAGGAGAGCCAGACAATGTGTTTATTGGCCTGGCAATGAGGGAGACCTTCAGCACCACAGGAACAAGTGCGTTATTTGTGACACGCAAGCTCCATCCCTACCTGAGGAAATGATGGTCATCACACCGTCCCCAGAATACCCCTTCCAGTGCACGGTTGTGGATATGTTTCAGCTGGAGGGGTGCATGTACATGGCGTACGCCGATAGGCTCACAGGATGGCTGGAAATAGCCCATTTCCCCAATGGTGCTACTTCACAGAGAGTAATGTTGGTGCTAAGAGGCTACTTCACGAGATGGGGGGCCCCAGAGGAAGTATCCACGGATGGAGGCACCAACTTGGTAAGCGAAGAAATGTCCGCCTTCTTCAGGAGATGGGGGGTCAAGGTGCGCCTCTCATCAGCACATTTCCCGCAATCAAATGGTAGGGCGGAAGCAGCTGTAAAAACCGCAAAAAGGATCATCAGGGCAAACACAGGGGATGGTGGTAGCCTGGACTGCGACAAGACCTCCCTTGCAATGTTGCAATACCCGAACACGCCCATCCGCAACATCAACAAGTCCCCTGCACAGTTGGTGACTGGGAGGCAGTTACGAGATGGTGTTCCTACGGCAAAGCAACATTACCTGGTTGATAGGCACTGGCAACAGGTATTGCGTAGGCGTGAACTTTAAATGGCCACCGATAGAGAGAAAATCAGTGCCAATCATGCCACCAGAACACTCAAACCCTTGGAGGTAGGGGCCCGTGTAAGAGTGCAAAATCAAGCAACAAAGGAATGGGATCGTACAGGGTTGGTGGTGGACTCTCTCCCCCAGCCAGCAGTACAGAATCAAATTGGATGGCAGTGGACGGCTGTCACTAAGAAACAGGAGATACATCACACCCACCAACAGCACCAACGTCCCCGTCATCTCACACACCCAACCGCCTGCACCTTCAGCAACCAAATCAGCTCAGCCAGAGGCACCAGTATGCCCTAAGAGGCAAAACTACGCGCCCAAGATGGCTATCCGATTATGTCATAAACTGTGTGAACGAGTAAAAGTCATGCCCTACCCAGTTAATTCAGCTGCCTCCATTACAGAATGAACATATAACTGGCAGTATGTTGATTATTCATTTATATTTTATCATTTATCACAAAAGTTCTTTGTCCTATGTTTTATTTTTTTTAGATATGCATTGTGCATACATATATTTCTTGTAATGTCAAATTTTCATTCAATTATTGTAGCCATTTCATAGCATATCTTGCTTATAATTAAATAAAAATTTTGGAAGGGAGATGTAAGATTGTAGAAGAGAACAAAACTGGTTTTTCCCGCCGTAGGGAAGGTTGGCTTCTCCCTCCAACCGAGTCAGTACTCAGTATGCAACTGGCGGTCTTGTAGTAAGCGTTACTCTACAATACATGCATCACTGGACACCGAGGTTTCATTACAGTCCTAAGCATCTAACATCCTACAAAGAGAAAAAGTTTAATTATGCAGTATATTTCATTACAGATATGGGGAAAAATAGTAGATAATTGCCTTTTTGCATAAAGTTTTCAGCTTACAGTTTGATGGTTGTTTGTAAGCATACTGAGTGTATACAGTTATGTGGTATTGGCAAGGTTAGGTGAGGAACGGTACAGAGTTGCCCTTGAACACCCCTGGATTTTTTAGTAATCCCTCAATTATCTGGATCGTCATTATCTGACACTGCATTATCTGACACACTTGGACCAAGGTCCCAAAGAATATGATATATATAAACTTTTATAAATAAAAAAAAACACACCCTCCAATGGTTGGCAATGCTGTGCAGCCTCACAAAAATGTTGGTAACACTGCTTACACTCAAACAGGGAGAGAGGGTTTCCAAGGTTTGGGGTCAGATGGCTGGGTGCCATGGGAGAGGGGTTGCAGTGTGGAGAGAGGGAGAGAGAACAACAACTGATGCATGTTTACACTGAAGCCTAAGTACAGTAGCACACACACACACTCCTTTACTTTTTTATATATATCTTATGATACAGAATTCTCGTCTATATTTTTGCTGTATTTTCTCATTTTTAGTTTCCTGTAAAATAAAACTATTGTGCCATTTTCTCTGTCTGTCTACACTGTATTCTGTCCGCACTTTTTTCTGTCCTTCCTCAGATCTTAAAAACTACCGAGGCTAGGGGGCTGCAAATTGGTATGTTGATCATCCACCCTCCAATCATCAAACGTACCAAATTGCAGCCCTCTAGCCTCAGTAGTTTTTATTTTATTTAAGGTTAAAGTTACCCATAACAGTGCTTCTGTCAGTGATAT
Organism: Macrobrachium rosenbergii; assembly: GCF_040412425.1. Classification (NCBI taxonomy): domain Eukaryota; kingdom Metazoa; phylum Arthropoda; class Malacostraca; order Decapoda; family Palaemonidae; genus Macrobrachium; species Macrobrachium rosenbergii. Next base: position 16,923,843 of record NC_089795.1, on the reverse strand, counting down.
AAAATATGCCACCACTGGGCTGTGGTTAAAGTTTCATGGGCCACGGCTCATACATCATTACTACACTGAGACCACCAAAAGACAGATCCAGTTTCAATGGCCTTGATTATACGCTGTAGTGGCTGTACAGACAACTCGACTGTGCCGAAGAAACTTCAGCACATTTTTTATTAGGTGCTATTGGTGTTTAAAAAACAAAAACAAAAGAAGCATGGCTGACCTGGTTAGACTGTCTATAATCACCTGTTTTCTTGTCAGAATTCTGCCTGCCAAGTCCCTGTTTGCTTGGTGGAATTCGGCTGTAATATTTTGGATTTTTCTGGCTGCTTTTGGAGTTGTGGCTGTATTTCTCCTATACAGTATTGTAGTTGGTTTCATTTTTGAGGTATGTCTTCTACAGCTAGCTGAGATAGAAGCATAAAGATGCATTATCATCTTCTGTCGGGAGTGAAAGTGACATATGCGAGCCTCTTTAGTTATCTAGAAGCTCGCAGTTATCACCACCCCCCAGCCTCCTGTTGTTTCCCGTCATCATCCCGTGACATCTTCGCTGTTGTCCCAGGTGTGTTACCATCTACTTCCCATGAGGACTTAACAATTCCTGTAACCCCGGTCCTTCTGTTAGACCTAGGCGATTTTGACCCTGATTTGGATGATTCTCCTTCAGTGTTTAGGTGCTTGTTGGATTGTGTTGCTTCGCTTTGCCCTCGCTTTTTTACTGAGGATGATCTGGTGGATGGGCATTCACTTTTGTCGGCTTCTACCTCAGCTCCGGTTCACGTTAAAATTGTCTGATTCTGTTTTTGCACAGTTTGATGCAATATCAGAAGCTTTAAACCTCAAGTAGGTCATAGGAATGTGATGGCTACAGTTTCCTCTTTCATGAAACCTCGGAGAATTGCTTATTATCACACAGGAGCATTGCCAGATCTTCATCCTTCTTCTGTTCAAGATGCTAGTTTTTTGCAAATTGCTTGACCCTATGAAACGTAGAGCTCTTGAAAGTGATAAAGCAGTTTGGACTAATGGTGAGGCAGAAACACTCTTGATATCAGCTTTTCACACTATTGAAGCCCTTTCCTTTGCAGAACTTGCACTTAGTACTATTGCTTATTTACTGAGCCAAGTGAAAGAACACATTACTCTTAAGGGAGAGATGGTGCTGGATGAAGCTGGATGTGTTTTGGTCTGAGTACGGCTCCACAAGTGTTCACCTGTGTGTTGGCTCCGTTAGTGAGTTGGAGTAATTTGCTAGGCGCCTGAATGCTCCATATTTAGATGACTGGTTAGTTCTCACCAATTCGTTTCAGGCGGTCTTGAGGGGTGAAACATTGTCTCCTATGACTAGCATCGATGTTAGGCATTCTGACCAGTGTCAACAAGTCTACACTCCTTCCATCCCAGTCATTTGTTTAACTAGGAATTGTTTATCTCGGTCTTTTCCGACGGAGAAACAGATAGACAATTTTCTACCCCTGCTTAGAGATTTTCTACTCTAAGAAAAGTTTTCAGCCAAGAAATGACTGTCTTTTTTTGGGCCACACGGCCTCTTTAGAGAAGCTTGTCTTCATGGCCCGCCTAAGAATGAGACCAATTCAGTTTTATCTCAAGAACACTTAGGACAGGTCTCGTTATCCGGATTCGTTTCCAGTGATAGTTCTCCCAAATCTTTTGAGTTCTCTCCATTGGTGGGGAGATCGGTCAAGACTTGATGGGTCCGCCTCTGGACCTCAAGAGCCCAGACCTCACATTTTGTCTTCAAACACGTCGGTGTTAAGTAGGGGAAGCCATTCTAGGATACATCGAAATGTCAGGGAGTTGGACATTAGAAGAAAGCAAAATGAATATCTACAATCTAGAGCTTCTGGCAATTTGGAAAAGCCTTTGCAAGTAGAACATCTTGTCAGAAACAAGATGGCCGCAGTCTGCTCAGACAGTTTAACTTCGCTGTCTTACATAAGAAGGCAAGGGGACACGAAATCAAGAGATTTGTTCAGGCTGGCAGAGAACCTTTTCCTTTGGGCAGAATCCAGGAACACCTTTCTTTTACCACAACGTTATCGCAGACCAACTCACCAGGAAAGGGCAATTGCTTCCGTCAGAGTGGTCTCTTCATCCGCTAAAATGATTATCAGAGTCATCATACAAATTGTGGTTAACAAATTCAGAACACAATAGATTCAGTTCCCTATAGATTCACCTTTCAACTAATTGCGTGCTTGGTTTGATTTTTAGTTTTGAAGAGAAAAAAACAATATTTGCCTATGGAAAGTAAATTTCAAGTACTAAATTACAGTATGTCATTTTATCACCACAGTATTCACACAATTGAACTGGATATATGTTTGATACACCTGCATATTTTCTTAAAAAAAAATGTTTGGTTATGAGTAGCGTGCCAATGCAGAAGGTGAATTTGAAGTTAACTGGTAGGTATAGTTAGACTCGTTTTTGTTTGAAGCTTTGTAAGTTAATGATAATTTATTTTACCGACCCAGTTACACTCAGCATAAACTGACGTTTCACAATGAAACCTTGTAAGTTAATTAGAAATCTACTTGTTTTATAAGTCGTCATTATTTATATATGTATTGAAAAGAAAAACACCATGAATAATTTATTTACCTGTCTCGTTTGATCTACTTTGATTGGCGAGCGTCAGAACTGTCAGTGCAACAATAGCTTACTCATCCCGTTGATTTTTTTTCTTATGTTGAAACGTGCATTCAGAATCAGCCTGTTTATTACAGGATTTATTTTTACTTCAGATAAAAAAATTGAAGTTTCTTACTGTTTTGACGAAATCGTATATTTTACCCTAATAATAAAAATAACAGCACTTGTAGACAGAATAGATCATATTTTCTGCAGTAATAAAAGAAAAACGAAGAAAATCTTTCAGTTGCCAGTTATGTGCATAGAGCAATGTATTAAGGATACAATAGTGCGCAAAACAGTGGCGGCAGGTGTGTGAGAATCAGGCAGGGTTCTTAGGTGCTTTGGTACTGTACAACCGGGTCCTGTCACGTTTGAGAGTGGGCACTGTCTGGTGCATTATTGTTCTAGGAGCTGCTGTCTGGATTTTGCAAAAATGACAGCCAGAACCGACGAACTATGTAAATAGCGCACCAGTTGTACATACAGACATCTACCAGAGACTGATGAAAGCTGGGAAAACAATTATTAGAGTGGCTGGTTCAAAGGAAGTTTAACACTTACAATATCTCATTCACAGTTTAAAGGCCAAGAAAGGAAACCATTCCCCTGTCAGTGTATCCAAGCCCCTCTGTCAAATCCGGCCTCCTCGCCCACTTACCTTTCATCCTTGTTTTCCAAACAAAATTCTTATTAAGTCTTGATTATATTGAAGTCTAGTTAGCAGAAAGTAAATATGGAGCCCTCGCATGAAAATTATAGGTCTAACAAAAGCAGTTAAGAGGGTACATTAATTTATTCTTATCTTACAACATTAAAAAGTGCGACTTTTTTCATGGAAAAAACATAACGAAACATCTGAATGCCATGTTGTATTTCATAGCCTTCGCGTGCTTGGAGATGGTATTACGAGGCAAAGACACATACTCATGATAAGAATCAGTGAGGCAATGAAGTAAAACAAGGAAACCAGTCAACAGCAGACACAAAAGGATTGCTGGAACGAATTGCCTCTCTAATCTTGGTTAGGATCGCACATCCGATGGAATAATTTATCACAGTATTTGTGCTAGGTTCATTAATAACCATCATGTTAGCTAAACACTGGTTTTAAAAAAAAAATGGTTTCAGATCATTCTTTTAAGGTAACACGCGTAGTCAGTGGGGGGGAGAGAGAGTTGGGGGGAGAGAGAGAGAGAGAGAGAGAGAGAGAGAGAGAGAGAGAGAGAGAGAGAGAGAGAGAACCCAACGTTAACATTTACAACACCCCCCTTTTTTTTTTTTTTTTTTTTTGCTGTGGAGTTCAGTGTAAGATTTTTAAAGTCTCATAAAAATTAAACTAAAATTAGTCACTGCACTTTTTGGCAAAGTTCAGTATATAGGCCCCTCTTTTTTTCTTCCAGTTTTCCATCCTGTGAGAGGCGAGAGAGCTAAGAGGGTAGATAAGTCGCCGAAGAACAAAATGAAATAGACGTCATAACAGACAACTTCATTTAATAAGAAACTGAGGAGGAAGAATGGAAGAAACAGATATAAGAACGGCCTTGGATGTCCTTCAAGATAGAATAATGAGTGAGCTGAACGAAATAGAGGATCCTCAGGATGACAGGGCAGAAAGTATCCCCAGCACTGATAGAGAAAGTTCTAAAAGAAGCTCAGATGATTACCATGAGCCGAGAAGGGAATCCAACAAACGATGGAAAGAATGCCAAGGCGATACCGGTGTAGGAAACCCAGGTGATAAACAAAACATTTCAAGACCTCTTGAACAGGATCATCATGATACAACCATCGACGATCAAGGTATAGACAAGAATATCAAAGATGAGATTCGAAAGGGGCAGAAAAGTATGGCTGTCCAACTCAAAATTCTTGGTGAAAAATCTGCGTTGCCCAGAAATATCGAAAGAGATGTTACTGGAGAATGGGTTTGTCATACGTTGTCTGAAATTCTCCGTGGGCCTCGTTCCACCCCAGAAAGTGAAGACTCCCTCAAGAAAAGCTTCGTTAAAGCTCAAGCACTCTTAGACTATGCATGGCAGAAACTTAACACTGGTAAGTTCTTGAAGACAACTGCTCATTTTTATTAGTGAAATTTATTCAGCTTTTTTTTTCTATTTCAAACTGTAGATGTAAGAATTCAACAGCTGCTTAACTGGCCTGTAAACAATTATCCTTCAAATGGTCCAATACGATTTTAGATTTGATTTTCTTTTTTGACCTTTTTACCGTAAAATCATAACTTTATTTGAAAAATTTCTAAAACTATAAAGCAATTATCACTAAATCATTGAATTAGAAGTGTTACCGGTAAATGAAAAAGAAAGTTAAATTTTGCAGATCATAAAGATTAGATCTTTTTCAAGTACAGCAAGAAATGAGTCAGATATTTCAGTTAATCAGCAATTAATTAAGGAAACTGACCTGAATTTTCTGACAGCAAAACTGATAAAAATATTACGCAAGTTGGCTCCTTGATACCGAGCTCTTTTGCCTTTTTGGTCATTATTATTTATTTATTTATCATCATTTACCTTTTTGGTGACTGACTAAAAATGACCGTGGCTTTTGGTCACTGAAACCTCCGACATTTTTATTATCAGCATTTCAGTTGAGTCACAAGCTTTCGATGTGATACATAACTCTGGCATTATTCGCATTCCGTTCATACCGAAAACGACAATTCGGTTACTGAGACAGCCTTCAGTTCTGTAATTAAGCAGTTCAGTAGTGCCATGAGACAGCGTTGGAAACGTTTTATGTTACTTTTTTTAGTCAGAGTGCTTGTCTCGACATCTTTGCTGCACTGACTTGAGTCTCAACATCCACAAGGCTATTTATCTGCGATATAATTGAAAACTGTTGCGTTCACTAGTAAATTCTTGGCTTAGATGACACAACTCGGATCTTTTCTAAAAAAAAAAAAAAAAAAAAAAAAAGCTTTTCTGCTATTGGATTAATGTTGAACTTACGGCAAAGGTTAAAATTGACAAGAAAAATAAAACTAGATTTATTATTGCCAGGAAAGAGATCATGAAAGACAATTATTTGTTAGAGGTAAGCTTAATTCAGCAAGAAGGTTGATTAATCAAGGATAGGACTAATGCTACAAATATTTAGGAATGTAAATTTTTAGGGATTTTTAGCAAAAGTGGTTTTGGTTGAATTCATTAAAAAATAAACTTCCAAAATACACACACACACACACACACACACACATATATATATATATATATATATATATATATATATATATATATATATATATATATATATATATATATATGTAATTGTAATAATTGTAATACAATGCCCTCTTAACTTCTCGAATTCTTCGCGCTTTTTTGGATATGCTTGTCACTACAAAGCCGTAAGATCCAAACGCTAGAAATGAAGAGTATGATAAGATAATGTTGTAGTCATTCTGTTTTTATTAACAGCTTTATAATAGAAACTTAATGAATCAACACACGGCTCATTGGATTTCCGAGTCTCAGTATGTTCACTGATTATGACCACACTGCCGTCACTCTCAACAGTTCTGTCCAATACTTAACTTGTATTGAAATTATCTTATCAGTCAGGAAATCAGTTTGTGATGTAACACTGAGTCAATTTATGGATTACCTGTGTGTGTGTGAGAGAGAGAGAGAGAGAGAGAGAGAGAGAGAGAGAGAGAGGTAACATGAAGAAGGGAGAATGATATGGGAAAAGGAAAGCGAGGTTTAGTATGTTAATTGATCTTTAATCATGGTATTGGCAGTTCTGTAATCTTACCGGAAATAGTGAGAATGTTTGAGGATACAGGAATTGAGAAATTAGCCTGAATACGCTACTGTCGACCATAATTCTCAAAAGAATAAATATCTGAAGGTTGTAGCGTGTCCCTTACAACAGTCCTTGACTCGTTCTCAGTTATGTTACACCTAAATTCTCTCTGCCAATTTTAAAATTAGGAAAAAGAAAACTCAGAAGTTCTAACTAGAATTTTCATATAATTTTCTCCCAGTCTGCAACAAATTGTTTCTCTTTTCTTCCGTTTCTTTCTGTTTAGTTATTAACACGTGACTGAAAATCTAGTTATTGGCTGTATTGAATTCCATGAAGGCTAATATAAGCTTAGCGTAATCAGATTGTAATTAGGTAAGCCAATTGTGGTCTAATTACTTACAGTATTTCCGATATCAGTGCTGTTCTATATTCATGCAATTGGAAAATTTGCTTTAATCAGATGGTAATAGTTTTAAGTAAACAGACTTCGAAAGCCAACAAGCCATAAGGCTGGAGAGCTAATGGGTCATGAGTTTGAAGGCCAACAAAAACGGTAGTTTTCGAAATCCCGTTTACCCTACTTTAGAAAAAAAAAACCATGTGATAGTAAGACTTAAACAAACAAAATTTGTACGACAAAGAGAAGAGCTTCAATAATCTTATTTACATGGCAAGTGTCAAAACGTTACTATTCATGATATTATTTGTCATCTTGGTGAACAAACTTAAGCGAGGACGGTAAAACAATAACTGACTCGTACAGGCATTGGTTACCACATGGCAAGAATAACAGAATACCGTAACTTTTCTTTAGTTGTCAATGAGATAGGCGAATGGGTCAAAAGTAAATAACGGCAATGTCAGTATTATACATATCTGCAATTTGATTGGGTTTTATGTGAAAATCTATAACTGTACTAGCTTAAAAACAGGAGGCAGACATTTTTAGTTTAAACGAAAGTTTTCCAGGTAACATGAAATTGCATAAAGGCTTTAACATAACTCTTATGCTTTTTTTAGGCTTTAACATAACTCTTATGCTTTTTTTTTATCTTTTCAGGTAACTGGAAAGATGTTCCACTAACGTGGCGTCTGGTTTTCACTTGGGGCAGTATTGGATTAGTAGGAATCTGCCTTCTCAAAATACTGAGGGACATTCAAACAATAGAGAACAAGCCAGCCGGCCTCCAGGATTTCTATAAATCAGCATCTGAGATTGTACAAGTATGTGATAGAGGCCTATTGATGGGTGCTCCAATTGATGACAATCCACTCCATTGCATAGCTTCAGCTTTCAATTCACACGCAAGAAAGCCAAGAAAAAATAATGCAACGGAAACATGTGATTACGGAGACACCCGATCTGAATCTCTGCCTGTCCAGCAGGAAGATTCTGCAACCGTGGTGAAACCTCTCCCTTCAGTGCATCAACCAGCACTTGATCAGTTCTTATTGAAATACATGAATGCTGGCAAACCTGTTAAGCTCCTAGGCATTGTGGATCACTGGCCTGCCAACGAACTTTGGAATATTGGCTACTTGAGGGAAGTGGCCGGAGGAAGAACAGTACCGGTTGAAATAGGTGCCAGGTACACTGATGAGTCCTGGTCACAAGCTCTCATGACTCTGGATGAATATCTTACAACCTATATAACTAAGCGTGTACCTGGGGCTCCAACCGGTTATCTTGCCCAACATCATTTGCTAGATCAAGTGCCTGAACTGCAAGAGGATCTGTTAATTCCTGACTACTGTCACTTGGGAGAGCATCCGCCAAGACTAAATGCCTGGATAGGGCCTAAAGGGACAGTCAGTCCTCTGCATCATGATCCTGACCACAACATCCTTGTTCAGGCAAGTTAAGTAAGATTTAGAGGACTAAACTTTTTGTGATCTCACCACCTTTCTTCATTCGCTGTTATATCTGCTTGCCTTCAGGGCTACTTTAAAAAGTAGGTTTCCCAAAAATGCTTTGTCCAAATTATTTGAAGGGAGTGAGAATCTTCACAAATAAAACAAATCTTAGAGAAATCCTATGACATAAATGTTAACGTAGGAACATTTCATATAGATGAGTCCAGTTTTACTACAGTTTATCAGGGATGGAAATTACAGTTATAGAGGGATGAATAAATTTGTTTTTATTTAGCATTTCCCAACGTTTTGTGAGAGAGAGAGAGAGAGAGAGAGAGAGAGAGAGAGAGAGAGAGAGAGAGAGAGAGAGAGAGTGTAATTGTCGGTAGTGAGTGCTTCGGTTGTTGGAAGAGGGATGAGGTCGTTAGTTTGTTTACGGCGCTGTCTGTCTGTGGAATATATGTGAGGATTTTTCGGTTTTGGAGGCAGTTTTGAGTCAGAGCTAGTGCCAGTCAGTCGTTTTTTTGGTCAAAAACAGTTTGTTTGTGTGCTGATTCAGAGTTGTTGTTTTTCCTTGTTATTGTGCTGTTCTTGTTGCTGTATGTTCGTGAGTCGTGTGTTTTTCTGTTTTGGTTTGGTTTGTGTGGTTTTGTGTGCTGTGTTGGCGACCGTGGACGCCTTACTCCATCTTCCAGCAACCGAGGACCAGGGTGAGTGTTGTGTACTGTTTTTTTGTGTTTTAAAATCCCACCACATAATATTTGGCGCCCAACGTGGGGCAGCTGGTATTGCAGCTGCAATTGAGATTGGTGGCTGGTAGTGTGACTGAAGAGGAGGATGGAAGAGGAACTGGTGAGGTTGAGAGAGGAGAATACGTGGTTGAGGGGTGAGAATGAGAGATTGAGGAGTCAGTTGGAGGAGATGGGGGGAATGCTAAGAAGTGCGAAAGAAGAAATGAAAGGGGAGATGAAAGAGTCAGAAGAGAGAATGGAAGAGAGGGTGGATAAAAAGTTGGAGGGAATGATGAAAGGTGTGGAAGAAATGGTGAAAGGTATGTTCAAGGGTGTTTTTGGAGAAGGGGCTGTTGGAGGCAGGTTCTCTGGAACGTGAAGGGGCAAGAGAGAAAGAAAAGGAGGAAGAAGTGAATGGAAGCGTGAGTGATGAAAGTGATATGGGAATAGGAAGTAAGAAACGAGGGAATGAGAGGCAGGGTAAGGAAAAGGGGAATGAAAAGCAAGGGGAAGGAACAGAGGGAAAGTAAGGATAAGTCAGGGGAGGAAAAAGGGAAGAAGGGGAAAGGAAAGGAAATTGGTAAGGGTAAGGAAGTGGGAAAGGCAGGAAAGAAGGGAGAGGGTGAGGGCAGTAGTGATAGTGAGGTGGATGGAGGGGAGTGGATAAAAGTGGATAAAAAGAGGGGGAAGAAGAGTGTAATGAGTAAGATGAGTGTAAGTGCGGAAGTGGACTCTTTGTATTCGGAAGAGGGTATGAAAGGACAGAGTGAAAGTAGCGAAAGTGAGAGTGAAAGTGAGAAAGAAGTGAGAAAGGCTATGTATGTGAGGGAGGTACCCCTGGTGTGAAAGGTATAATGAGTATGGAAGTAGGGATGTGCATGATTTCTTTAGGGAGTATGAAAGGTTTTGTCAGGATAAGTATGGGGAAAGTAAGAGAGTGTGGGCACGAGAATTAGGAGAACATTTGACTGGGTTTTGCTTGATATGTATAGGGTTATTATGAGTGTGGGAGATGTTGAGCATGACAAGGTGAAAGCTAGACTAGTTGAGCAAGGAGGCGTATGAAAGCGAGTGTTAAGTATAAGAGGAAGAATGAATTTGACGAGGCAAGAATGAAAGTTGGGGAAACCTTGTCACTGTATGCTTGTAGGCTGAGACGTTGGCAAGGAAGAAGTCTGGGGATGATGGGATAGATGAATGTAAGGAGTTAGTATGGAAGTTGTTAGGGGACAGTGCCAGATGGAGTTAGAGAATTTGTGAACTTGAAGCGGAAGGAGAAGAAAAGATGGACGAATGAAAGGTTGACTTGGGGAGAAATTTTGGAAATTGTAGAAGATTATGAGCTTGACAGGGTTATAAAAGAGAGCAGAAGTGTAAGTGTAAGGGCTGGGGTAGATGAGAGAGTGCCAGAGTTTGGAAGCTTTAGGGATGCAGTGTTGAGGGGCCCAATGAGAATGGCCGATAGTGTAATAGATAGGAGTGTAAGAGCAAGTAATGTGGAGGTGCCAGTGAGGATGAATGGTGGGTTTGTAAGGGAACAACGGGTTGGATGGGTTAGGGATAGTAGTGTACAAAGGGGAAGGTCGATGAGTGGAAGTCGAGCGAAGTGTTTTAGACGTGGAAAGGAAGGACATACAAAGAATGAGTGTAGGTGGGCTTTGGGAGCGTGTTTCGGGTGTGGGCAACCGGGACATTTGTAAGGAGAGTACGAAAGATAGGGGTTAAATGCTACAGGTGCGGACAGGTGGGTCATATTGCTAATGGTTGTAGGGGTACCTGAGTGGATGTAATATGTGGCAACTGTGGTAAGAATGGGCATTATGCGAGAATGTGTTCAGAACCGAGAGCGAAGTGTGTTGAATGTGGAATGGAAGAGCATGTATCAAGTGTATGTAGACGAAAGAGGGTGACTGTGACAGCGAATTCGGGAAACTGAGTGTGAAGGGGGTTCAAATGGGTGGATCCTCCAGGATGCAAGCGGTGCGTGTGATGCATGTACGTGAGGGGTTGTTGCATGAGGATCAGCAATTTGTTTTGATAGAGTATGGTAAAAAAACGTAAGAAAGGGAAGAACGTAAGTAAACTGAATGGTCGTAGGTTGTGTGATAGGGGTGTGAGTGCCAAAGTGGAAATGAGTGATAAAGCGTGTAATACGGATGAATGGGATGGTATGGATAGAACGTATAGCATATGCGGGTTTGATATAACTGAGATGACTGAATGTGTAGGGGTTAGTGAACGGTTGGAGGTGAGCGAAAGTGTAAGAGTAAGAGAGCGTAGCAGTGATAGACGAGTGATTGAAAGCATGAATGAATCGTTGCAAGAATTGGAAAGGTCAATGAGCGAATGGGATGGGTTAGTTGAAGAATTGGGGGAGGTATTCGGGAACGAGTTAGAGGGTATAGATGAGATTGTGGATGAAATTGAGAGTGGGAATAGTGAAGAAGATAGCGTGAATCTGAGAGAGAATGGAGAAGATGTGGATTTGAATGTTGCTAGAAGAGAGAATGATTCTGAGAGAATGATTGCGTGCCCGCGTGAACGCGATCTAGAGGACCTGCTAGTGAGCATCCGTGGGTGTTGCGTAAGGCGATTTGAAAGAGGTGTGAAAGGTGTTGGTTGGGAAATGCTGAAAAGGGGGAGAAATATAGAGGGATGAATAAATTTGTTTTTATTTAGCATTTCCCAACGTTTTGTGAGAGAGAGAGAGAGAGAGAGAGAGAGAGAGAGAGAGAGAGAGAGAGTGTACTTGTCGGTAGTGAGTGCTTGGTTGTTGGAAGAGGGATGAGGTCGTTAGTTTGTTTACGGCGCTGTCTGTCTGTGGAATATATGTGAGGATTTTCGGTTTTGGAGGCAGTTTTGAGTCAGAGCTAGTGCCAGTCAGTCGTTTTTTGGTCAAAAACAGTTTGTTTGTGTGCTGATTCAGAGTTGTTGTTTTTCCTTGTTATTGTGCTGTTCTTGTTGCTGTATGTTCGTGAGTCGTGTGTTTTTTTCTGTTTTGGTTTGGTTTGTGTGGTTTTGTGTGCTGTGTTGGCGACCGTGGACGTCTTACTCCATCTTCCAGCAACCGAGGACCAGGGTGAGTGTTGTGTACTGTTTTTTTGTGTTTTAAAATCCCGCCACACAGTACATGGGCAATGAGCTGAACAATTGTGTATGAAGGCGATGAAAGATAAACTTTTTCACTCTGTAGTTTTATCCACCTAAGTCTTCTTTGTAAGGAAAGTAACCCAGTAAACGAGAAAATTTGAAAGTAGGACCATGTGTCAGCTTGTACCAGAAACTTTTGAAATATTTTTAAGAATGCCTTAAAATGTATTTTTGCTCCAAAGAAAGAGTGCCTCGATAATAAAAAAAAATATCACTGACATTTGCGACGCAAAAATCATACTGAGAGTGAGAAAGAAACTTATGAGATTCCAGGTGTTTGGGAGATCTGTAGTTGCAGTAGATGTACGAAACCTGTTAACGAAAGAATGGTTACTCCTAGTTCAGTTCTATAAACCTATCATCTGAAAAAAAAAGATACAGTGCTTTGATTTAGCTTCAGATCAAAGAGTGTAGTTTATTTCATAAATTAACTTTTTATCATTAACAGAACTTCCAGTGTTTTGTCCATACTACCCTGTTCGCTCAGGATTTTACCGGCTGTCGTGCATCCAGGTGTAAAACTTATTACTTATAGATTTTTTGCATGTGTGACTCGTATTTTGTATTTCTTACGTATTTGAACTGTAAGTGAAGCTGCTTTGTGTTTTTATTGTTCTACCTGCCTCAGAGTCCCTTTTAAAAAAAAATTTTTTTGTTCCCTTATGGTGTCGACGACCGTAGTTTCAGTTATGACAGGTCACATAAACCAACCAATCGTTAAGCACTGTCCCTCTCATTTGTTCCTACGTTTCCATCACACATTTTATTTTCAATCCATGAAGTTGTCCGTGATCCTTCTTGAAACTGCCTTCATTTTAGGGTCTCTGTGTAAAGAAAATTCTTGATTTTGAGATGCTCAGAGCAAAGAAAATTCATAATAGGATGGATGAAAAGGTTTGATCAAGAGCAAAACAAATAATTTTTCGACTTATTTTCTTGCACAAACACTAACTTTTTGAACTTTCATATGATACATTTTTGTTTGGAAGATCACTTTTAGAACCTTGAAATGTGACGTCATTTGCTCAAATTAAAATGCCTCCTAATGCAACGCTTGATTTTCCACGCCAGACAAGTTAAGCTAACGACGCTGTGCATCCTTCTTCATTTGAATTCTAATCTTGTACAATCGACTTTTGGGAGATCCTTGATGCAAGACTTCTTTCTTGTTTATGGAGTGATGACCTGGTAGCTTCATCTTGCTAGCTGCGAGTGAAAACATTTTCAATTTCAAATTTGATCAGCACTACCAGTTTCTTTCTCTGACACCTAAATTCCCACTTTCTGTTTGAGATTGGCAAACAGTCTTGGAAGAATTATGAATCCTTGTGTATCAGAAAAATTTGTAGTTTATATGTCCATTAGTTTACAAAGAATTTTTTGTTTGCATGTTTTACGTCTTAATTCTATCAAAACTATGATACAGTATTACAGGATTAGGTCCAACTTTTCAAGGTAATTAATTCAATTCACGCTTGAGTGTGCCTGATATTTTTGGTTAAAGCAGGCATTTTTGGTTACAGAAAACTCTTAGTTTTCAATATTAACCAACAACTATTTTCGATGCGATTTTTGAGAAAGTACAATTGACTGTATATTCAAAGATAAACTTTTTTTTTTTTCTTAAAGGTTGTTGGATACAAGTATGTTCGATTGTACAAAGAGGACCAGACTGAGTATCTCTACCCGCACCCAGATCCCCTATTGAGCAACACCTCACAGGTGGATGTCGAGGGACCAGAAGATCCAAACCAGCCACTTCTTAAGAACGCCCAGTTCTACGATCTCATTATCGGTCCAGAGGAAGCCGTATATATTCCACCACGATGCTGGCACTACGTTAGATCCCTCTCTACCTCTTTTTCTGTGTCCTTCTGGTGGGTCTAGAGAGCAGTGACCCTCCTTCAGAAGAGGAGTTTGCTATTTCATGTACAGTATTTTGAAATTTCTCACTTGAGACTCAAGTTTCAAATAAAATTTTTGTACTAGCTGTTTGTCATTTCTTTACCTGCTCGTATATGTAAACGTCTTAGCGTATCAGTGGATAAGAACATATTCAGATTAGCTTCATCCATTGGCTGGCAAGTCTACGAGGGAAGGCCTTCCCTTGTACAGAAATTTAAGGGTCCTCAAATGTTTGTTGTTTTAATGGTTCATGCATGTAAAAGTCAAATGTAAAAGTTTGACAAAATAACCTGGAAAAAATAATAAAAACAGTAAATGAGAGTATTTTGGGCGTCTGAAAGATTACGTTCCCATGTTGCAGGCAAGCTGGAAGTTTGAAACTTGGTTATCTAGGAGCAGCCACAGAACACTATGATTTATGGCTAAAGATTTCAGGGATGCGGCTCTTCAGAAATCCTTTTCAAACCAACTTTCATTGAAATATAGCCGGAAAAATATACAGTACAATTATATATGCTTAAATGACGTTTTCATTTAAGTTCTTATGTGCAATATTACTGCTATTGTTATTCATTGCGCAGACGCTCAAATCAGAACCAGCCATGTTAAAGAAATAATTACTGACTGCATTAGAAGCTATGACAGAGGAGTGATGGATCTAGCTAAACGTCATCAGGTCTCAGGGTAACGGCGTGAAGTGAATTTACATGATTAACCCCAGATTCAAGAATCTAGAAGTTATTGTAGTTAATGGAATGGAACAAATTCTGTAGTAGTATTTTTTTATTTTGGAAAATATTTTGTAATCAAACATATGGTGTTTAGAATGTACTGTCTGAATTTAAGCAGTGACAAGTAAAAAATTCAGTATTGCGAGCACAGTCGTAGATAATGACAAAAAAATATATATATCAGGGGAAAAGCTATTCAGTAAAACGACATTCACGAATATTCACTTCACAGTTGGTCCAAAATGAAAAGAAAAGGTCGCGCTCTAACATCTGACAGTACTTTTACTAAAAACAATCCAAAATGAAGCAATTGCAGAATTTCGTGGTCATCTGATGATCATTCTCCCAACTTTCAGATGAGGTCATGGTATTTTACGACGTTAGTCAGCCGTGGATCTGTGCATCATCTTGCCTGCGTAGTGACCCCACGACACAATTTGACGACGCCCTTTGGAGCGGGCTCCACTGTGTCTCTTCAAGCAGTTCCCAGTCATTTGCTCCTTTCATCTTGTATTACGGGACATTGTTTGCCCGTCCCAGTTACGCGACCATTCTTCTGATATGTGTTTTTCTTTTTTAAATATAAATCATTAAGTTAAACCCAACAGCTTACCTAATCACTCCCCTTTTGAAGTAGGCCCTCAGCCGTGTTTTGATGTATATGTTTTTACCTGACCTCAAGGCCAGAGTTCAAATTTGTGTTATCCACCGTAAGTTGGGTATATCCCTAGTGTAACCCACTGGTTAAACTTGATTCCCCAGCTAAGAACATATCAATATATATAAATGTATATGTATGTATATATATATATATATATATATATATATATATATATATATATATATATATATACAAAACGTATATATATATATATATATATATATATATATATTTTTCCTAAACGCCTTTTCTATTAAGAGCTGAGATCATGCAAGGATTAAATATAAATTCTCTCAATTCTAATGTAATTTGTGAAGAAAGGTTTTTTCTTATCGCAGGTCAAACGTGACCGTGAATTAAAACATTCCAGCTGAGCAAGGTGACGCTTCCAGTTTCGAATAGGAGTTTCTTTAAACTGTTACAGAGAAACTGAACTCCACTCAAGGCGAAGGTAGAATTTGTTACTTAGGCTGAGGAAAGATATATAATTTCTTCCTCCCCCCCCTCTTGTTACCGCACGTTTCTAAAACCTCTGGGAGATCAATTACATTTTTTAACTAGTTTCCTCATTTTTAGAGTATAACATGCTCTATGTAACTCGTCTACCTCTTTACGTTTTACATTCATTGTTTACCTCTTTGTAGCAGTCAACAACATGCAGATTTGGTCTCCCCTCAAGTACACTGCCTTGTTCTAGTTCTGGTGCTGATTGTGGATAAGCAAGAGACGAAGAAAAAGCTGGAGAGAGTTATCTGCAGGACTAATAATCTGCAACCGAATAATGTACTCTGCTTCATTTTTGGTCATCCTGACATGCAAGAAGAGCTTTCGAAACCTGGCATACGGAGTTAAACCTTAATCACTATAAAGTCATACAACGCGACTCCTGCATCAAATTCCTTTTTCTGTTTTTCAGAAAATATTGAACAGTAGCAGCTTTGTCTACAATCTTTATAACGGTCGAAGATGATTCACAGAGATATCAGTGGATTGAAAAAAAATTATCTTATTCTTAACAAAAAATACACACCACCCTCACTGTAGTTGCCAGACGCGTTGAAAAATAAGGCAAAACTTCACATACTAATGTTTTTATTCACCTACAAAGCCTACATCAAATAACAATGCTCTCTTCTCTACAGCAGAGATGATGATAAATTCCTAGGGAGATGCGCAACTCACCTAACCATCACATAATATTGATGAGAGAGAGAAAGAGAGAGAGTGAGAATGATTAATTAAAATGTCTAATATAAGCGTTGTCTCATTATCTTCAGCATTAATGGGCCGTGGATTAATCTGTTACACGTTCAGACTACTCATATCTGTGACCTAAATACTTCACCGATGTCCACACGAATCGTAACATCGTAACGCTTCGTCAATTTGAGCGTCTTTAGAGTTCGTGCACATGGAAGTTTTCATATCAGTTTTCGTTTAGATTTTAGACACGTGTAATTTAAAATGGCATGCTGTAAAAAATACATAACTTCAAGTGTGAGACAGTTTCCAAACACTTGTATCACTTTAAATAAATTCACATGATTACGGTGTTATTCAACTCAAAGTTATCTCTTATTCTGTTTCTCAATGTTGTAGCTGTAATGTTATTGTCCTTAAATAATATAAATCAGGTGCAAGCAAAATCTCAGAATGGACAGAAAAGAAGGCTGCACCATAATTACCTGCCAAAGATAGTTATGCCAAAATGGTCAACGCACTTGTTGAGGACTCCTCAACTAGGTGGCCTTCTAGATCAAAGTAGAGCAAGGGCAGTACAGAAAGGTACCACGTTCGTTGACACCAGAATAGAAGCTGACAGAGGAACTTTCAGAACCCTTTCTACTTTTTACCAGGCCTATGGAGACAATTTGTACAGGAGATTCGCTACCTAGAATGAGATTGGTTTACCACTTTGAACTTGAGTCAAAGAACCAAAGCAAATAACTGGAACATCATGATCCTACAGCTCCCAAAAAATATTCACTTAAGGGGCCCCTTTGTTTTTGGATTCTAAAAGTGCTATTATGGGCCAAACCAATAATGAAGAGCCTACATATCAGAAATACAGGAGTTTATAATGCCGCAAAATAAAACAAAGAGGAAGGCTGTGGGTGAGTATCCTCCTGATTCAGGACAAAACCCTTGTCCACACAATGGAGGTGGCGTAAACAGACAGCCACGGCTTTGATTTGTTGTCTTGTGCTCCGAAATCAACTGCCCAGTATTCAACCTTCTTCTCTGAGGGATATCAGTGTTTGGTCCAAGGGCACTGAAGCTGGGGATACTTGTAAAATGACACAAATGTCACTCTCTAGGGATTTTTTTTTTTTTTTTTTTTTTTTTGGGGGGGGGGCCGAGGACAATGTGAATAAGCTTTGTACATTTCTGAAGTAAGCAACAAACGTGGTCTGCCTCTTTTTTTCACGCCATTCATTTTACCTTTCGTTACATTTGATAGGTACATGATGTATAGGCAACTCACTCTGGGACTAACCCTTCCTTATCGAGAAAGGCTCTTATCAGTATATAATCTCATTCTGTGTCAGAAAATCCATAACAACGACCATAAAGACAGGAAGGGTACAATAATTAATTCAGTGCTACACCCCACGATAAAGAGGACCTGACCTGAATACCGCATTCACACACAATGATAGACTCTTCCTTCACCAGTATACTTACACATGCTTTGCATTCATCATGAAAGCTTGAAAGCGTTCTTAATAAATTGCTTCTACTCCCATACCTCCGCAGCACCCTGCCACATTCCATCTATATCAAACTTCGCTCTCAACAGTTTCGGAACAAATACTCGAATCCCACTTTCTCTTCCCTGCTCTTCCAGTAGCAGTCCTTTTGTTGTTTGTCATACTCTCTCAATCAAAATCCTACCGGACACCTTCCTTGTACACAAAATGATGGCATGCATTATGATCAGTACAGTAACTCGACCTTTTTTAGCCTTTTTCAAAAGAAACAATAGAACTGACAGGTCAAATTAATTTTAAATTATATATATATATATATATATATATATATATATATATATATATATATATATATATATAAATGCTAACTTGATCTACAGCACATCAAAACTGTAATTTTCCATTTCATCACTGAATAAATGTATCTTAATTATTCTTTATTCTAAGTACAAAAAGGCATTATTTCTACACCTTTTGATTTTTAAATTCATATTGTATTGAGTATCTTAATAAATTATTTGGTGCTTCATAGATCATGATAACGCAAGAGGCGATGAAATCATTTTGGTGTAGATAGACTTTCAAACTTCAGATTGAACTGAAAAACCTAAAAATGGGCCGGAGAGTTGTCTGCTGAAAAATGCATAGTAACTATTGCCATCTACAAATGTGACATCAGATAATATGGAAAAATAAACTGAGCAAGTAACAATGCTAATGATAGAGAGTCTGAAAATATAGGCTGAAGAATGATACAGTGAATTGGAAGCTCAGTTTAAGAGTTGTTATACATTCCCAAACCTGTTGTAGGGATATCTTAAGATTTCATTCTCCATTCCTTTTTTTAGAAACCAAGAAACCAATGAAAATAATGTAGCAAACAGACACATACACTGTACAAGGTGTAATCATTTGTTGTATATTGTTCATAGGATGCACTTAGTAGATAGAGTTCATTTTGTCCACAACGTTTCTTAGCAGGACTTTGACTTTTGGTGGCTGGCAAAACTTTAAGTTCTTAGTTTTGTTGGTTATAACTTCGCCGAGGGAAGCAATTTTGATCATAATGTTAGAGATCAATTGCAGCGAAATCTAAAGTTTTCGTGTGCATCAGTTCTCTGGCCACAACAGTGACACCATTAACAGCCAGATCTGGCAGTGACGGAGGTATAAACGTTATTTACACACAAAGGTAATAGTATGCTTATTACAGTTTTCCAAATTAATGTTCATCAGCAATTTTAACAGTAAATTGCCTGAGTTTAGTCCCAAACACGAATCTCGCTAGTAAAGTCTTTTTTGTCCAAAATTGGTGAATGGAAGAAGTCTTGAGAGTAAATTACTAACTTGAGAAGTTCCTGTATTTTAGAAATTCTAATAATCAGAAAGGTGTTGCCAAGCATTTTTTTAAAAAAGGGGGGTTGCTCCCAATATTATGACTGTCATCCTGGGATATAAACGCATTCCTTGGCTTGATGTTAAGTGAACCGAATTACATCAGAACAACCAGGACCTAACTGGCAGTGATCATCACCCTAATATTTCATTGCGGTTGCTCAAGAACCATTGTGCACTGGAGCGTCCATTTTTCTTAGGATGATTCACCACTGCGAGCACCTAAAACTTATCAGTTCAGGACTTGAATGCTGATGATGAGTGAAACACCAAATACCATAAAATCAGGTCTTATGTTCGTGCCTCTTCACAATCACCCAAGGATATATTCCCACTGAAGCTCATTTTGGGATAAATTACAAAAGCAACTCAAGAAACTTGATGAACTTAGACATAAGATGAAAACTTTCTTGACAGTAAATAGGTTTTATACGCCACCATTTCAGTGCAATATCAGGCAACCATACCTATTCATTTTAAGAAAGAACCTTTGGGCCTCGACAACAAATCACCACATAGATTTAGCTGATCCAGTTTTATTTGTCTGTAAGAAAACATGTAAAAGCAGTACTTCAACTATGGTGGAACTCAATAGAATCATCTTTTCATTCTACCACTAGATCGGTTAATGGCCCTGGGGAAAAGGCTAAACTGCTTCATCGAGCTTGTGAAGCTAATCAATCAGCTGAGGATGCCCTTCTCCCTGATACTTGTCATACTGAACCTATTCTTAAAAAATTTGCATTTCGCTCTAGAGATGTTAAGAAAAATCTTGATAACCTTGATATCTGGAGTGGAGAAGATCTTGTTGGTTCCTCTCTTTGTTTTTTAAAAAGGTTTCTAGCGAGTTATCTCCCAAGATTAGTAGATGCTTTAGATTTTTAGGTCGACGTAGTATCTTCCAAAGTTACAAAAAATAAAAATTATTTTTAAGCAACTATATAAGTTGTGGAATCTACAGGATCATTAGCTGATAGTCAATATGCATATAGGAGAAGCAGTTAGGTAACTGCAATGCTCTTTTAGATTTGACATGCCTTTTGCAAGAGAACCTTGATAAGGTTTTGTGTAGAGTAATTCAAGTAGATTTTAGTGCTGCTTCCGATTCAGTAAATCACAAGGGACTTATTCATGAACTTCGGAATCTTAGAGTGGGTGGATATGTTTAGGATTACTTCAAAATTTCCTTATGAGTAGGCAGCAGCTAGGTGCTGTTGATGGGATTTTTAGCAAACCAAGACCTGTTGTGTCTGAGTTCCACAGGGTAGTGATCTTGGTCCACTGTTAGTTTTAACGTGTACAAGTGATATGGTTGTTAGCCTGGAAGACAAGTTTGTGGGTGTAGTAAAGTCTCCTACAATAAGAAATGAATCTGCCCTTTGCCACAATCGTGACATGGAACGGATTAGTGAAAGGCAGATCTCGTACAGATTTTCCACTCCATTCTACCCTGTAGGTGGATGGGACTCTGCTGAAAGAGTCTGAAGCTTTAATTATTCTTGCTGTAACTTTTGACTCACATCTTACATCTTGTACATAAGGCCCCATATCTTTATAACAGTGATAAAATCAATGCAACCTGTTTTAGATAATTTGTCCTACTTTTACTAGAATGCTGTTCTCTGGTGTGGATGTCTGCTTCTTCCAGAGATTTGTCTCTTTTAGACAGAGTGGTTCGTGGTGGTAGGTTTCTGTTTCCTATATTAACAATTATGACTTGGACCATTAACGGGTGGTATCATGTTTGTCAATTTTTCATAAGTTTTATTTTAACAGAAGTCTTTCACATTCACAACTGATCCCTGATCCTCTTTTCCTGCCAAGAGCAACCAGATTCGCTGAACAGCAGCATTAATATGCAGTAAATATGCCTCGCTGTCGAACTTCTCAGTTCCAGAGGTCCTATATTCCTCACACCTTTGGACTGTGGAACAGCCTCCCTGAGGATGTTGTGCAATTTGGAACTTCAAAAATTCAAGCGAAGATGCAACTCACTGCTATCCTAAAATGATTCTCCTCGTATTTTGATAATTTACTCACATTTTATCTATGTATTCATAAACTTTTAAATTAATTTTTTTCTTTTTTAATAAATGATCTCTTCTTTCTGTATTTCCTATAACCTTCTGTTGCCTCCTTCAAACGAACACCATACTCTTTGGAAGGGGAAGTAGCAAACGATTCTAAGAATAAAAGACGCAACTCCAGATATGCTATCAGAAATAAGAGCAATTTTTTGTCAGGCTAGTGGGCATTTGGGAGGGAAGTTACAAAGTATATGATAGCATTAACAGCATTATCTAAGCTTGACAGTCACACTTGATAGATAAAAAAAATGTTATGAAACGATCAAGAAATGAAAGGAATCAGGAAACTGTGATTGTGACTGCAACGCTGCATTAGGCTGTAAGATCGTAAGTGACAGTGTTCAGGTTACAAAGAATGTAAAAACAAAGGCATTGAATTTTATCAAGTTGATGGAGACGCAGTAAGCGTTATCTTTCTATTTCATCTTTGAGAGAGAAGAATTAATCCTGCAAATGGTTAAACTTTTCAGACAGCACATATCTGTTCATTATGAAATCGTTATCAACAACCCTCAATCGTTTAAAAAAAAAATCAAGCGATAATGATTTCTGATATTGCTATCCGGGACCGCTTAATAATTTTCGGTTTAAAAACACTGTAGCTGAATCTTAAATCAGAACTTCCTGGTGAAGATTCCGGCAGTGGATGATATAATCAAGAGGATTAATCATAACTGAATTATTTTAAACTGCCGTCTCCAAGGTATAGCTAGAGCGAATAAGAATGGACACACAGAAGCTGAACCAACCACGATTTTTTATTTCTGCCGTAGAAAAATTCCAGGGAAACGAAACATTAAGTGATTATACCACCAGTTTAGTCTAAACATAAAGAGAAGCTCTAAAAAATCTCTGTCAGTTTAACGACGTAACTTTTGCCGTTGAAGGATTTGCAACAGTTCGAATAACCTTGTCAATCAGTGTCCCTTCAACTGCGATGAACGCCCTCTTCGCTATCTGATACATATGGTTTGCCTATAACCACAATCATCACAATGTAGATTCTAGAGGCAACCTTATCACCCGGGGGGAGGAGGCTGAGAAGCAGGCCAAAGGGGGTAATAAAAAAAGATAGAAAAGATAAAAAAGATAGGACTGTGTCGTGGTGGGAGAGGCAGGCTACTCCATTGTGCAGTAGAGGAGGGAACCATCAACGCACCTCAGCCAACATCTCTATTTCTGACCGAACTCCTTTTAGCACCGAGCGGGAGGAAAAGCAAGGCAAATCAAATACGATATAGAAAATGAAATTGTGTCCTTGAGGGAATACCTGTAATTAGACGTTAATGAATATTCTGTGAAGTTGAATGTGGAATGACGACTGAAACATGTTACAAGTGACTATAAGTTTACTGTTCACAGTTAAAGCAGACAGTCTACAGTCATAATGTCAAGAAATTTGACTAGAAGTGCTTATTAGCAACGCTAGCTTTTGAGGAACTAGGAAAGAACAATGAAGAACCTGATTTGACGTCTTCACGTGAGATAGTCGGCTTGTGTTTCCGCCTCTTCAGTTTCATCATTAGCAGGAGGAAATGATATCCTGACTATCAACATTCAGGGCACCGATCTCTTCCTGGAAATGTGGAACAACTAAAACTATTGATAAAAAATAACTTTCTTCAGATGAAGAGACAATAAATAGATAAATAAATAATATTACTTCGCGATAAAGGAAAACTTCCATTCTTTTGTTAAAGGATGAACATGGAGGAATCTGGGAGTAATCAGGATGTGTTTCCCGGCCCATCAACTCAGCAGTCTCTGTCCGGGACTTTCATGGTAAATCTTTCTCTTATCTTGTGGAGCTTTTCAGTTATGTATACTTGCGTAATTCATCTGCTTTTTTCGACTGACAGGTGGATTATGATGCCTTAAACAAGACTTTTCGAATGTTTGTGATCAACTATATAAAAAAAACTGTAAAGTATACAGTGATCTATTACGGTTTCTAAAATATCAGAGATTGTTTGAATAAAAAGATCGCCAAACGTGTCGGGTATCAACGCCAGTGAGGTAGGACTGACCATAAAATACAAGCATGGAAAAGACGAGTTCAAAAAGATTATTTTTTTTATATCAGTCCGCCTACTTCAAATTTACCAATCTTAATTTTTTATTAGTGACTGTAAATTGGTCAAGATATTGCAGTTAAGACGTGAAACCTCCAATGAATATCACACTACGTACAAGTACCGTAATTTTTCAGCTTAGCATATAATGTTATTGCCTTTGAGTGCGTTGTGCTTGCTTGCTTGCTTGCTTGCGCGCGCGCGTGTGTGTGTGTGTGTGTGTGTGTGTGCAAGAGAGAGAGAGAGAAAGCGTGTGTGTTTGTATGAGAGCGAGAGAAAAAGAGAGAGAGAGAGAGAGAGAGAGTGTGTATGTGTGTGTGTGTGTAAGTATGAGAGGGTGTGTGAATGTGTATGACTGTATGTGTGTGTGCCTGGAAGAGCGAGAGAAAGATAGAGAGTGAGTGTGTGTGAGGGAGAGGGAGAGAATGTGTGTGTGTGTGAGAGAGAGAGAGAGAGTGCATGTGTGAGAGAGAGAGAGAGAGAGAGAGAGAGAGAGAGAGAGAGAGAGAGAGAGTGTGTGTAGAGAGAGAGGAGTATGTGTGTATGTGTGTGTGTATGAGAGCGCGAGGGTGAGAGATAGAGCTTGTGTGTGTGGAGAGAGAGAGAGAGAGAGAGAGAGAGAGAGAGAGAGAGAGAGAGAGAGAGAGAGAGAGTGTGTGTGTGTGTGTGTGTAAGAGAGACAGTGAGAGAATGGCTTTTTTTTTTCTAAAGAATCATCGTAAAATCTGAATTTAGATGGCGTCTATGTCTATGTCTATGTCTGACGGTTTAGAGTATCCCTTCTTTCGCTATTCAAGGCTGGAGTCACGAAAATGCGACATGTCATTCTGTGGCACGGGATAACACTGTGTGACAGTGTAATTTGAAGGCGTTTTTTAACTTATATTTTAGTTAAAAATCAAAAGTTTAAAAGTCTATGTAATGTAAAAGGGTTAATCTGTATTAAGCTGAGTGAAAATAAATGGGATAGCTTTTGAACTGAAAGATATTTTCTACTTAACTGATACTTCACCAACAGCTGATTCCTCGCCCGAAGACCGGCATGCAAAACTTAACCTGAGTTATTCATATTAAAATGCCAGTCATTGTTACCCCCTTTTTGCAAGCACTTTCTATGAGGAGTGGACAAAACTTCATCCATGACCTGCAATTGCTTGGAACTTGACAATATCACAGTACTTAATTGAAACGTACGGACGGTTGAACGGAATACATGTGCTTTCGCCTTCCCAACACAGTTAGGAATGAGGATAATAAATTAATATCCCAGTGTTTGACAAAATAGAACTCTCTCATTTGGCTTCAAGCCCCCAAGATGTCGCAAGGTGTCGCAGAGTCAGGAACAACACCATTAGGCCTTACAAAGGTCACTCATAAAAGGAGGCGCCACGGCAAGATATAAGTTCAAATTTCATTGTAGCTCAGTCATTGTCATGACAAAAGGAGACATACTGTAGCTCAACAGTAGTCTCCGAAATATGTTAGCAATTGGGTTTCCCCTCAGTCCTGATAAGTTGTTACCTTAAACATTAGCTTAAACCTAAGTATAGAGTAAGAGCTGTGACCCAAAATAAATTGCCGAGGGTCTCGCTTGACACCTATTTCTCGTACGCTTCTTTACCTGTCCCCATTTTGCCAGGGTTTGGTACATTTCGGCGTGGCCCATTTGGCGTAGCTGATTCGGCGTGGCCGATTCGACGTCACAGAAATAATTGGACTTCGGCGTAGCCGTTAAGGCGTCAGAACATTTCGACGTCACTCACTCTAAAATTTTATTAGGATATATTTTTCATGCAGGGGAATCCAGAACAGGCCGGAAGTCCAGAAAAAGATGAAAAAGGGTAAAAATAATGAAAACAACCAACTTCTAATATGACTTTTTTGTCATTTATTCTTAGAATCAAATATTACGCCATTTTATAAACTGATGAAATAACGTAAATTAAAAACTTGAATTGAAAAACTGCATTATAAAAATTTTTTAAAAAACCTAGTAAATCTATTTAATCTTAGAAATTGCGTTTTCAGTTCGTTATTATGAGCAACACCCTTAAGGAATTCTATAGGATCTAATGATTCCACTTCCAGTATGACTTTTTTATTCGTTCATCAGCATCTCTATTTTTTTTTTTTAGCTTTTGGGGGCCTGATATCCAGCTGTCAACTTTTCGAGATATGCGTCACGTCCTTTCTGTACTTTCCGTAAGGCATCAATGAATTTCCAGATTGTGGGGTGGTGCATTCCAAGCTCATATTGCAAACGTCGATTGGCGCTTTGGCGTGATTATTGGTCCGATCTTCATTGTTTAGAGTTCGTTCATAAAGGTTCCATATCTCGGGAGCGAAAATTGGCTTCATCCCTGCGTTTCCACTCCTATTCAGTCGTCCAATATAAATATCCTCAAACAAGGCTGTTAGTTCATCAGGAAGAACTGCTGCTAATGTATCCATGTATTCATCCATCTTTTCTAATGGAACGAAAGCGAGTGCTGTGATCATATTAGCCCATAAAGCAAAGTCAGAATCAGGCTTATAGCGATTTGACAAACCCAGTGAAACAAGATGTCTGTGTGTTTTGGACTAGATGGAAAAAGCAACCCTTAATACGAACTGTGGGAAATGCATCTTGCATAGCACGAATGGCAGCTTGTTCAAAGTCACAAATTATTGAAGTCGGTCTCAAATTAAGTTCGATGGTTTTAAGTAACTCAAATAAACGAAAATAAGTTACTCTTTGTTTGTTAGGAAGCAGAGCATAAACTGTAGGAGTAACTCCTTCACGCTTCTTACCCGATATAACATACATCTGATGAAAAGGACTATGGGCGATAGTGAAAGTGCCGTCAGCAAACCAAATTTCTGAGTAGACTAAATGTTGCAGCCAGCTAATTCTTTCATATACTAATATCCTACCATTGCTTTCTCCAGTGTCTCCCAATAGGAATTTCTCTTCCACACCCAGATGGGGAACATATAATGGATAGGACTCAGGTAAAACCAAATGCTCCACATCAGTTGGGTTAGCTGGTGCCTTGTTTAATAATTTCCTATTCCTTGCTCTAAGTTTTCGCATTGTAGGCAAGTCTGGAGCTAAGGCTAAACTAACTTGAGATGCGCCAGCCTAACATTCATTTACCACAACGGTTGGTGGCTCAAGAGTTCAGCACTTCTCTTTTTAGCACTTATTTTATCTTTCCGACCTCTATTTTTGCAGCAGATGCCTCATGGCTGTGTTTATTAATCTGGCGAATAACTTTACCATCCTTTTTATGCAATCTCACTTTACATCGATCTTTATGTTCACATCTCCAAAACTTTAATTCAGGATCACTTTTGCTCGTTGCGTCAAAAATAAAAAGGTATCCATCGTGTATCACTTGTTTCTTCCACGTTTTGATAAAATATTTGATGCCATTTCGAATGATAAGGTTTAGACGACTGAACAATTTGAAGCTGAACCGAGCTTCGAGATCTATGACAGTTTCTAGCTTAGGCCTAATTGGACTGTTTGGTAATTAAAACTATTACGACTAGAAGGGCTAATTTGACTGTGACGATGAGAGAGAGAGAGAGAGAGAGAGAGAGAGAGAGAGAGAGAGAGAGAGAGAGAGAGAGAGAGAGAGTTAATGACAAACCAAACAAGGGCGCTGCTAGTTTTGATAAATTATCTCACACTACAGCGACAATTACTAATTTGACGCCACAACGACCCTCCGCCGAAAAAACTTTCCGTCGAAAGGGCTACGCGAATCGGCCACGCCGAATCAGCTACGTCAAATGGGCTACGCCTAAACGTCCCATTCCCATTTCGCCAAGGCCTGGAGGACCCGGACATTTATTTGCCACATACACATAAGCAGGAGCATTCGAGAAAGCATACGATGTATTCTCTATCAGTTGTTAAACCCTCTCTATCATAAGAGGACCTTCAGTTTCCTCTTGAAAGTTTTTATCTATTGAGTACTCTTGATTAAGTGGGGTTGCAAACATCAAGGCTCTAAAAACAACATTCCAAATGTATTTGAGGTCAGATAACTTCAAAATATCATTAGCTAATCAAGTGTTGGCACCATTTGTTGTCCTAATTATGCATAGCAAACCTCTACAATACTCTGACACCTGGTATTGATAGTTTGAAGAGACAAAAAAAATTTGAACATAAAACTAGCTTTGACAGGCGGTGAAACTAGCAATAAGAGGATAATCGTATCTTGAGGTACGACAGTTATCACATTTGCAGCCCTATTCAGCACTTGCTCAATTACTAACATGTATCACTAGTAAATTATAATCGATGGAGTTGTAGTATTGCACTCGATCAATGATGGTTCATCAAAGGTTTCCAAATAAGACCCTCAAGATACTTTTTAACAAAACCGACCTTTTACCAAATCACCTAGTAAGCTTTACAAAGCTATATAAATTTATTTAAACACCATTGGACAAGGGCAGTCCAGTAGTGCATCAGAATCACGAACTTGACCAGGTGTCTGGACCAGACTGCTATTGATATTCCTGCGAATGCCGCCCACGATCCTTAACTTATATCTATTCCCCAAAAACATGAACTCAATTTTATTTGCCTTCAGCTTTGGCCATCCATCCTTTAACACTCGTAAGAACAATACCTAATTTCTGTTTTGTATCTCAGTGCTGTTAATTGACCGGCTGTTCCACAGATGGCTTGAGCTTCACTCATGTCCCTTTACTGCATTTGATATACCTATCACATAGGATTAACCTTGAGACACTCACTTAGGGTACGGTACTCCTCTTGATGTTTCATAAAACTAATAAGAATTTCCCATCTGTACGCCGTACTCTGTCTACCAAGCAGTCTCCATAATGCTCAAGGATTTCACCAACAATTCTGTTGGACTGTAAGTCGTTTGACAGTATTTCATACACGACTATAACAACAGCTGCACTAAGATCAAGCAAAATCAACATCCCACATTTCCCTTCATCCAGCGTTTAGTGTAGATCATTGACAACAGCTATCTCCTTAGAATAAATTAGCCAAAGGCTGACAAACTATCCAGCAGAGCATCAGCTCATTATCTAGTTGTTGCAGAACCACACATTCTGTAATTCAGGGAGCCTTATGCATGTAGTTTGTTCAGGTTCATTCCTCCTTCTTATCAAAGACTTGACCTGCTTAAAGGGTCTTCTGATTACAGTACCCAGTTTTCCTCCTTCTTATCAAAGACTTGTACTGTTTCTTCACTATCTCGGGTTCTTCCTCGGAAATCTCAGTTTCTATCTTCGGGTCACTTTCCCTATTGACACCTTTTGCTCCCTTCCAGCTGAATATTCATGAGAGAACAGAGCAGTGCCTGATCATTATTAAAAGGTACAATTACTACAATTGATTATTATCATCCTCATTCATTTTCTGATACACCAAAAGAAACCGAAGGAGTAGAAAAGTCGTCCAAGCGCATTCGTCTGGAGCCTCACTTGAGAACAAATTGGAATTTAAACTGCAGGATCATTATGAAAAAATTCAACATATAGTCATTATTGGCGAAACACGTTATCAATGACGATTATATATACTTTTAACTATGAAAACTGCAATGTCTCTTTTAGTCGTGAGAATGTTGTTATGAGAAAATACAATACCTGAAAGTGTTTGACAGGCTGAAACAGCAAGCAAAGACGAAATGGAAAGTCTCAAAAGCTAATACGCTCGAAAGACATTGTGAGATAACATTTGAAAAAATTGTATCAAATCAGAAAAAATTAATATGTAGGTCAGCAAGTAACATTTGTTATTACCATCTTTATTGTTATAATAATAATAAGAATCACAAAACATGTATCAATTTTGACGCTTCATTTTGTTTCGCGTTTATGCAAAGTCCACTTAGGTTTCGACAGATTACGCTTGTTATTATTAAACTATCAACGATATCTAAAAAATTGAAAGGATGGGTGTCTCCTATCCCCGGTGAACAGAACTTGCGACATATCATCAAAAGCAAACAAAAAAGCAACCCAGTGAGTGGTTTTCCTGAACGAGACTGAATGTCTTATTGAATATAGTTTCTGGGATGTGCAGGCTTCAGTGACATCGCGATTCCTAGAAGCGAGTTTCCCCATCACGATCCTATTTTGTTGTTCATTTCGGAACGCTGTCTGCGAAAGACGGCATACAACATCCAGTTTCGAAAATGAAAAAGAATAATGCCCTCCAAGAGTAAAGTTATGTCATCTCTTTTTGAGATGACATTTTAAGAAAACCTGGGCAATCCACTATACAAGTGGAGTTCAGGGTTAAGGATCAAGTGATTTGGGGAGTGAAGAAGCTTACATTTTCCAAGACATTCTGAATTTTCGTTGCAACTTATGGGAACAATAAAACGATTTTTTCTGTAAAATGACTGAAGCAGTCATTTTACAGAAAAAGGTATATCTATTATCAAAGTTTTTTTTGTGCTATACAGTATGTTACGGTATTACCACTTCATACTGCTAGTGACTGCAAGTTTATAAATGAAACGGCTAATTTAGATATGGTATCACGCTGTACAATGAACATGTCTACGGTTGAGGGCTCCAATGAGTTATTTTTAAAACTGCATGTAAAATTGAACACTGATATACCTCTATTACAACCAGAAACCAGATAGCCCTAAATACCACGGTTGTAGGCTATATCATTTTGAACTGGTTAAAGCGACCTTTATTACAGTAGAAGGACATCCAACCACAAAAAAAAAATTAATTTTAGAAAACTTCATGTACAAATGATCCCAGGAGTCAAGATGATAAGGCCGGCTGAAGAATTAGATAAGGAATCCTAATCTATCGCTCACATAATCTATGTCGGAGTTTCTAAAGATAAACTCTGACGAGGAGCAGATTTGCCAAGATTATTTAATCATGTAGTGGGCGCCATATGAACCAGGTTATGTCACTCCCACATAATGTAATGATATTAGTAATAATAATATATATATATATATATATATATATATATATATATATATATATATATATATATATATATATATATATATATATATACAGTATATAATATATATGTATATATATATTTATTTATATATATAAATATATATATATATATATATATATATATATATATATATATATATATATATACAGTATATAATATATATGTATATATATATTTATTTATATATATAATATATATATATATATATATATATATATATATATATATATATATATATATATATATATATATATATATATCAATATGGAGCATCACTATATTGTGATCGAAAATAATGATTAAAAAGCCACAATAATATAATTGATAAATATATTTTAAGACATAAAAATATATAGAAAGGGGATAAAAATAGCTTTACCGTTATGCAACGGTCCTCTTCAGCCTGGCTGAAGAGGAGAGGAAAACGGTCGAATGTGTTTGTGTGTATATTTTATGTCTTATGTACAATTTATCAATTATTTATTGTGTTTTTTAATCATATATATATATATATATATATATATATATATATATATATATATATATATATATATATATATATATATATATATATATATATGTGTACATGTGTTTGTGTGTGTATGTATGTATATGCATATTTATGTATATATATTGTATATATATATATATATATATATATATATATATATATATATATATATATATATATATATATATAATACAGGTACGTATGTAACTGTAATAACCACAGTGCCTTCTTAATCATATTATGTGTTAGTACAAAATAGATGGAAGAAAATGATGATGAACAGAATGATGAGAATATAAGTAGCTGGGCCATAACTCATCATGATTTCGTTAAAGCCAGAATTTATATATATATATATATATATATATATATATATATATATATATATATATATATATATATATATATATATATATATATATATATATATTTATATACATATACGTATATAAATATATATATTATATATACACACACGCACATAAGTGATGGAATGATTGTTTTCACAAACAAGAACGAAAACTGCACAAATCTTATACACATCTCATACACTTTTAGTGTCCTTTCCAATGAGTGAACTTGTAAGGCAGCTGGGCGAATTTCTACTAGATTAAATGCATTCATCCAGTTTCATGAAGCATTCAATATTTCTATCGTTTGTGACACTTGCAATAAAGAAAGCACAGAAATGGAAAATATTAAGCACAAAATAATTAATGCCGTACAAGCTTAAATTTCCAACAATGAATAGATAAATAGACTGCAATGCGGTTAGGAGGCAACATAAATCTGACTAAAGATTTTCCTTCACAGGGAGGAGGCTTGTGGAAGCGGACGTACGATGCCTTTTGGAGTGAGGATGCCTGGCTTCCAGAGGGCGTCTCATGGAAGGATATTGATGCCTCAGCAAGCGAAATTTGGTACTATCCAATGCTCTTCAGTTTAGTAATTATGTTTCTTCGATACTGCATCATTCAACCTTTTATTCTCATTCCAATTGCTAATGCAAGACTTATCCCCAATAAAAGAACAAAAGCACCTATTCCCAATAAAACACTAGAGGACATATATCAACAGTACCAGTTTGACGTACCTCAAAGTATCATGTTAAAAGCATCCAAAACAATGAACATGACAGTGAGACAAATGGAAAGATGGCTGCGTCGTCGGTATAACTCTGTGAAGCTCAACACTTATGACAAATTCATTGATTGCAGCTTCAAGTTAATATGCCACATTATCTTTGCCATAGTTGGACTTTCAGTAACACTACCAAAACCATGGTTATGGGACACAACTCTCTGCTACAAGGATTTTGCGAATCAAAAAATACCCTTTGACTTATGGTTCTATCATATGCTTATTCTAGCTTACTACTGGGCCATAACAGTGGAGGAACTCCCAAAGCCAGGAGGAAAAGGTTCAGACAAGATGCAAATGATCCTGCATCACACACTCACTATATTACTAACCGCATTTTCCTATACAGCCGGTCATTTCAGAATGGGAGGCCTCATTATATTTGTTCATGAGTATTCAGATATAGCACTGTTAGCTGCAAAAACCTGCCATTATGCAGGATACGATGAACCTACAGAAATGCTATTCATAGCATTTGTGATACTATGGTTCTTAACAAGGTGCTTCATTCTTCCATTCTGGCTAATGAGATCTATTTTTTGGGAAATGCCTCCAAGCTTCAACCAGCTGAGCATAAAGATCCAGAAGGGATGGATGATAATTCTCTTCTCGTTGACTATGTACTGGACTGGACTTGTCATCCGAACTGTGGTAAGAAAATTCACAGGAAAGGGATTACAGGATGTCCGATCTGCCCCAGAGGACACAAGTGACTCTGAAAATGACAAAAAAGATTAACATATACTGTACTTATTTATGTATATATTTCTTTATTTAACTCACCAAAATATTTATGTATAAATATCTAGATGGATCTGTCTCATACAGCATGTGTAAGTTCCTTCAAATGGCATTACATGATTGTGTATGTTTTTTGCCATAATGCCCATTAAAATACATTAAAATACATGATTTGTTTTTACCGTTTCATTATACCAGTCTCCTTCATTAGTTCAAAACAATTTCAAGATGTATGCTTCGTTAGGAATGTGTCAAGTGTGGAATGATAGACTGGTGAAAAAGGAAAGTAAGTGCCATTTATAACATGAGGCTCAGTCTCCTGACCATGATGTTATTTCCACTCTCATTTAATCTGATAACCACTTCACAGCTTTAATGGCTCTGTCTGTTCTTGTCCTCAAACGTAGATTCTTCACTGCTTTTGATGCCTGTCTATTTTTATAGACTGGACCTAATAACATCGTATTACTTTTATGGACCCTCTCTACTTTCAATTCCTGGACATGATAGCCACTTAACTGCGTTTGATATCATACTAATTTATGTCCTGGACAACATAGCTGTTGATGTTAGTGCTGTCTGTTTATGTAGCTTGGATCAGAAAACCACTCCATTATTTTTATTGGCTTTTTCCATTTTCATGCCTTAGACCAATCAACTACTTCTCTTCTTTAGTTGGTCCTCTTATTTTAATGTCCTAGACCTAACAACTTATATTGACCGTGTTATCATGCCAGTTTTAATGTCCTTGTTTTTTAAGACCTGTTCATTTTTATGTCCTTAACCTGATAGCCACTCAATTGTTTTTACTGACCCCATCTATTATCATGCTCTGGACAAGATTGAAACTTCATTGCTTTTATATTTTCATATCTTGACTTGACAACCACTCCAGTGCTTTCATTGGCACAATTCATTTTCTGTTTTGTACTGGATAGCTACTTCACTACTTGGATATGTTGTCAATTTTTGTACTCAGCTTGACGGTCATTTTACTTTTTATTGGCCGTGTATTTCTGTATCCTGGATCTAACTGTCACTTTACTGCCTTCACTGCTTGCATAGGCCCTGTCTCTTTTAATGTCCTGAACTTAACAACCAAATCACTAATTTCATTGTGTGTTTATTTTAATGTCTTGGACCTACTTGCCACTTCATTGGTTTTATTGGCTCTGCCATTTTTGTCCTTGACCTGCTGCTAATTCACTGCTTTTACTAGCATGCCATTGACCTGATAGCCAGTTTTTTTTTTTTTTACGTGGGTCATATCTTTCTCCAAGCACTTGACCGGAT
Source organism: Macrobrachium rosenbergii (assembly GCF_040412425.1). NCBI lineage: Eukaryota > Metazoa > Arthropoda > Malacostraca > Decapoda > Palaemonidae > Macrobrachium > Macrobrachium rosenbergii. The sequence goes on along the minus strand of NC_089795.1, from coordinate 16,889,453 downwards.
TTCAAATCACTGTTTTCACTGGCTCAAGTCTGTTTTTCCATTTTAGACCTGACAGCAACTTCAAAGCAATTTTAGTCTTCCCAGTTTTCATGCCCTACACCAAATATGCACTTCACTCCTTTTATTATACCTGTATATTTTCATATCCTTCACCTGATAATCACTTCATAGCTGTTATTGACTCTGTCTATCTTAATGTCACAAACATGATACCAAGTGTTAATGAAAATACATATTTTCATGAACTTGACCTGACAGACATTATTGCTTTCATTGAGTCTGTCTATTTGTATATTTTGGACCTGGCACCACTTTGCTGCTTGTAATGGCCTTGTCTCTTTCTATATCCTCATCTGGAGAACCACTCCACTGCTTCTATCACCCTCGTCGTGGACCTGCTAGCCACTTCATTCCTTTTATTGACCCCTCCTGCTTTTGTGTACCCAACCTGATTATCACTTCGGTGGCTTCACTGTGCCTGTTTAATGTCCTGGGACTGATATCATTTTAACAGTTATATTGGCCCATTCTATTTACATGTCCTAGACATGATGGCCACTTCAGTACTTTCATTGGTCAAACCTATTTTTTTTAATCCTTGACTGACATCCACTTCATTGCTTTTATTATAAAGGACCTATGTCAAAGTCCTTGTACTGATAATCACTTTATTGCTTTCATTAGTTCTATATGTTTTCATACCTGGACCTGATAAGCACTAACCATTGCTTTTACCAGCCTTGTCTGATTCATTATCCCTGACCTGACTGCCACTTCACTGTCGCATTGGATCAATCTGTTTTTATACCCTGGGTCTGGTATCTGCTTTACTACAATCATTGACCATTTTTATTTCAATATCTTGGACATGATAGCCACTTTACTGTTGCTATTAACTGTATTTCCATCTCCTTGACTGCTTTCAATGGATGTCGAGATTTATTTCCTTGCCTGACAGCCATATCACTACAGTACTTTTATTGGTCCAGTATACCTCTACATCTTGAATCTCATAGTCACTTTAACACTTTTGCTAACCCTATCCATACTGACATCTTTGCCTCTGATAGCTACTTCACTGCTCTTGCTGCATCTGTCTATTTCTGTTTTGGAAATGATAGCCACTTCACTGCTTCTGTTGGCCATGTATATTTTCCTATTCTTGTGTTGAGTGCTAGTCAGATTCTTTTACGTTAAATTTCTTTATTTTCATGTCCTTGACCTGATAGCTACTCGCTTATTTCACTGGCTTAGTATGCTTTTTTTTATATTTTGGTTGTGATAGCCACATCACTGCTTGCATTGCCCATGACCACTTATTGGTTGTGAACTTGAATAATTCGCCAATATAACTACCTATTCTTATATACTGTATTTGATAAATACTTCACTATTTGTGTTGGCCCAGTCTGTGGTCATATCCTTGACTTGAAAACCATTCCCCTGCTTTTATTGACCATAGCTATCACAATGCCCTTGAATGGATAGCCACTCCATTTCTTTTCTTGGCTCTGTCTTTTTCTATATCCTGGACCGCATAACCACTCCAATGCTTTTATTGGCTCTATATTCCTGTCACAGACCCGATAACAACTCCCTATTTTAAAGCCTCTACACTTTTAAGTCCTGGACCTGATAGTTTCTTCACTGCTTGTACTGGTTCTGCCATATCGCTAGATACAATAACTACTCCAGTATTTTACAGCCCTCATCTATTTTTTTTTATCCCACACCTCATTGTCACTTCATTCCTTCAACTAGCCTTGTTTATTTTCATGGACTAAACCTCATCTCTGCATCACTACTTTTACCTGAATATGTCAAAAAAGTGGAGATCCATAATAGAGGAGGTAAAAAGATAAGCATATATGGGTGAAATGATGTACCAGAGTGCTTTGAGATAGTTTGGTCCTGTGGAAAGAATGGAAAACACTACGATGGTGAAAAGTGTGTGTAATTCGGAAGTGTTAGGAGAGAGACGGGGAGACCTAGAAAGAGATGGATAGCTGGAGCAGAAGCAGAGGTGAAAGATACAATGTATGTAAGGCATTTGAGACACTGTTTATGAACCTTCTAAGAAGGTGAATGAAGCAGCTATTTTGTGAACGTTTTATGCACAGCTAAAGTACGAATGTGGCAGTGAACATTGTTTGTTGTACTCTGGAGACATTCCCTGTTAGGATAAAGAGCTTAATGTTGATATATATATATATATATAAAATATACACATATGCATTATTGACCACTGGTTTGGGGTACAATTAAAATGCATCCCATGCAGAAGACTTTCTAGTGAAGAAGTGGGCTCTTTTGTTTTGACTCAGTGAGACAAAGGTGGAAGGGCAGAACTTACAGATACGGGAGAGGCAAAGAGCGATTGTCTGGGATTGCTTAATAGAGCTGTGGGAATGGTAACAGACTTAGTGAAACAGTACAGATGTTTTATTTTCTTCTTATTTCCTGCTGTCCATCACTATTTAGTTTGTAATCCTACCTCATTAATTCCTTAGATGGTTCAGAACCTTCACCAAAATATTAGTTCATTAGGTTTGGTATTAGCTTTGCTTGCACCAACTACCGAATTATTTGTTAAGTTCTATGCTCACAGTTCACCTTTGCTGCCTGTTGTCTCTGATGATCAGATGGTTGCTTTGGTTCCCAATTTTCCATTTCCAGTGCATTCTTCTTGCCTCCAGAACATCATTCCTGTACAGGCACAGCTAGTTACTTAGCAGCTTCCCAGTCAGTGCTGCTAATGTGTTATTGGCTGACAGTGACTTTACAGGATTTTTCTCAACTCCAAGAAAACATTTTTGCATCTATGCTGGACATCATTCAAGAATACCTTTAGCATATGATCACTTCATCAACAGCTGATTATTGAGCGTTTATAGCTGCTGTCATGTCTTTTACCTCATTGCCAGTTATACCTGTCATACTAGGAATGCTGTTAGAGGTTTAGACCTTTATTGTGAACACTGTCTCCATTCCAGGTGCTTCTGTATTCTGTTGTCACTAACTTTGCAAAGGTTCCCACTTGCGCAGCCACAATGGCCATGTTTTCTGCTGCTGCACTACCCAATGAGTAATTGTCACTGGCACTCCACAGTTGTGGGTGCATGTTTTTCCTCTCACCCTAGCCCTTTCCTTTTCTAATGACCACTCTCCTCACTGCTGGCTTTTTGTGCAAACCTTCTATTGTTACAGACTGGGTTGTCAAATTGACTGCTAGTCTTTGATGAACCCTATAGAGTCCATTTCTTCTATGCCTTCAGGCACAAACCTATTTACTATTCCATCCATCTAACTTCAGCAATACCTTTCTTGACAATTCATTTTCCAACCTAGTTCATGATAAGGGTATAGTGCACACCAGACAAGGTGTATGGTACAAACTGCCTGAGAATATCAAAGGGATTACAAAGGGTTTGGCAGAAAAAGAACAGTTCTTGAAACTGATGAAAGTATTTTATGATGGAAGTTTAGCACATGTTAGAGTTTGTAGGTGGGAGAGTGGCTAGTTTGGTGTAAAACTGAGGGTTATGCAAAACTGTATTACATCTCTGTTACAGTTTCATATCTTTATGAATGGGTTGATAAGAGAAATCAGAGAAGTGACATCACATATAGGTGCAAGTTGTTATATAAGATGAAGGGCTGTGAAAGGAATGTGGAATATCTGATGTCTGTAAATGATACAGTATTACTTTGAGGATAACGAGGAGAAAGTGCAGAGTCTAGTGAAATGGTGTGAATGCGTTTGCAAAAATAGAAAAAAAGAGGGTTAACTGAAGCACGAGTATGGTTATGAGGGTAATGGGAACAAAGAAAGTGAAGTGACAATGAATGCTAATATGAGTAGAGGATGAATGGAATCAGCTGACAGAATAAACATTTGAGAATAAACGTACTGGATAATGGTAGCATGAAAGAAAAGTTGAGTTACAGATTATGCAAAGGTGACAGGAAGTCTGCAAAAAATTAAGAGAAAACAAGAAGCGTCTATGGGAACCAAGGGAGGAGTATATAGATTGTTGAGCCAACTCTCTCTTATGGAAAAGAAGTGCTGAATAAGAGTGAAAGAAAAATGGTTTAAGTGACAGTCTTGACTTGTTTGCATAGTATATGCGGCGTAAGAAGAATTAAGAGGGTGAGAAATCACTTAAACAGAGGCGGTAAAACGGTCAGAGTGGGTGAAAGGAGAGACCAGAGTGCTGTGAGACAATTCAGTCCAGTGAAAAGAATGGAGGATTATAGGTTGGTGAACAGAGGTTACAATTCGGAAGTGTTGCAATAAGGAGGGGAGGAAGAGCTAGAAAGCGCTGATGGATGGTGTAAACGAGGTGCTGGAAAGGAGGCGCCTCAACATTCAGGAAGAGAGTGAGAACTTCCAAGATAGAACCGAATAGCACTCGTGTAGGGTGCTTGATGCACTGCTGATGAGCATTCTGTGTACGTGCATGAAGCAGCTAATGTTGCTGAAGTTTTCGGTACAGTGGGTTCATCTACGATGCAGCAGTTAAAACATGTAGTAATGATCACTGCCTTATCTTTTCTTGGGCCACCCCTGTTAGTTTATGGATAAATGTTGAAAAAATTCACAGAAAAACACACACACACACATACACATATATATATATATATATATATATATATATATATATATATATATATATATATATATATATATAAATATATAGCACATATAGTCGACAAGGGCAGATTTAGAAGTAAGGACCATCTGATGTTTCAAAGACAAATTTAAACCAGATCAAATATCCAAAGCACTGATGGAGCAGAAAAGTTGGATCTTATTATCATAAAAGAAATGGTAATGCAATTTAATGGCTCATGTGTGACTTAAAGGCTCGTAAGCCGTAATAACCTAATAAATGTGACTCACTGATATGTAAAGCTTGTAGATTAACTTCTGCGTCACCCTGGCTGATGCTGCTATCATGAATAATGCCTCTCAGTTTCGATGCAAATCGGTTTAGATCAATGAAAAAACTGACATTGCATTAATATACAGCACAAGTATCAGTAAAAATAGACAAGCAATTGGTATTTGTTTTTCTCCAGTTCATTATATCATAGGTACAAATACTGCAGTATGTCTTTATCAGTTATATAAATGTAATAGAAATGGAATGGCTTTTTGTGTTTGTGTGTGTGTGTGTGTGTGTGTGTGTGTATATATATATATATATATATATATATATATATATATATATATATATATATATATATATATATATATATATATATATATATATATATATATGTATATATATATATATATATATATATATATGTATATATATATATATATATATATATATATATATATATATATATATATATATATATATATATATAATCAGGGAACCATAGGGAAAGGAATCGTACTCAGGTACACTTATTTTGCCAACGTTTCACGACTCATAGTCTCATCCTCAAGGCTATAAAAAAGATACAAACGAACTTTAAAACCAAGCAGTGCATCACTGCATAATGTGGGTTGTGCGAGGTGGTTTCTCAAAGTGAGAAAAGATTGATTCTCACAGGGGGTTAAGATTTAGAATGGGCAGCAGATTAACAAATCCCGAATAATCAAATATTAGAAACTATTCTAAGTTATCTAAAACATATATTGATGATAAGGACTTTACAATTAGAGGTCAAGTACATGATAAAAATGACCTAACAATCTTGGAGTCCATTATGATAAAAAAGATAGTTCCATCTTTAAATACACAGTCCTCTATTCAGTTGTTTTTTACCTAAGGTGGGTTAAGTAGGGGATCAGGAGGGCAAGGGAGAAGTGACACATCCACCCTCCTCCTGAAAATCTGTTTGTCCACCCCAGGTGGATGCAGGGTAGGTAGGGGATCGGGAAGGTAGGGGAGACATGACACATCCATCCTCCTGCAAACCTGTTTGTCTGCCCCCAGTGGGGGAGGGGTAGGTAGGGGAGACATGACAGGAAGCACCGGATTCCAGCGCAGTGTAGCGCGTGCCATCAAGCTCGTTAATAATGATGATCAGTTGTTGTAGCCACTTCCCAGAGAGAATGTCGTTATTCATTCCAGTAATAGTACCTCTTTGCACTTTTTTGTGCATTCCTACGCTTCGATGGACTTGATCATTATAAACAGGTGAAAATAATATAATGTGGTGTACTGTGTATTCATAAATAATTACCATGTAGTTTTATTTACTTAATCAAGGTTTTACCAGACTTTTGCTTCATGGCAGTCAACAAAGCACCCAACATTGTGGCTACGGGATTAATTTATTTCCCTCTGCTTAAAATCATTATTATTAGCGTAGTTGTGTTTTTTACACAATGTTATTACCATGAAATAAAACTGTCGTACCTATCTTTATAGCAGTCACTAAATATAGAATGATAAATTACGCTACAAAGCAGGTCCAAAAACCAGAGGAAAATAATTGCTATTTGTTTTATTTCACGGGAATCATATTTCGCGCTGAGAAATATAGGACGCTCTAAACAGAACCCGATTCATCATCCACTTTAAAGTGCGACGACGTCTTAAAGCACGAAGCAAGAAGTTCTGGAAAAGGGCGAAAATCAGTTACATTCTCCCTGATAACGACCTACGAAGCTGATAAGTTGCATCGACTCGAGGATTAACTGTTTATCTCGGGGCAATGTCGATAAGGAAAGGTCGACTTGCGTCATGAGGTCTCATTAAACGGTGATAAACCTCATTCATCAAGTGCCTTGCTGGCAAGGCTGTAAGGAGTTACTCTACCACAGATACCTTGCCATTAGATAACATAGCAATGTTATGGTATAAACAATGGAAGTAACTGAAGCAGCATTGCTTGTAGAATATTTATAAGTGTTTACCATTTTATGTTCAAATTATCACTGACAAATCATTGCACACTTAGTCCATAGGATGCAACGATCTCTGCAACTTGGAAAAAACAAGAGCATTTTAGTATTGTTAGACGAAATCTGTTAAAACCACACTCAATTTTCCGGATATTTACTCAGTAAGAAAACAGACTCAGTTTTTGGCAGAACTACGTAGTTTTCTTTTGCAAAATAATAAAAATAATAATAATAATAATAATAATAATAATAATAATAATAATAATAATAATTATGATGATGATGCTGGACATTTGGAAAAATTCGGAATCGAGAGCACCAAAGTCGGGGAACGATGACAAGCATATGAAAGTAAACTGTTGGGTTCCAAG
>NC_089795.1:16762214-16877214 GCF_040412425.1 Macrobrachium rosenbergii | reverse complement strand
TGTTCCCTTGGATGCTAGCCGGACCGATGACTGACTCCATTTGCTTGGAGTTTCGAGAAGTCCCCATCGCCTTGCCCTTGTACTGAAGCCCGTGCATCCTAACACGTGGAAGAAACTCGCCCTCGGAAATCGCAAGTCATCCCCAGACTGCTTTCTGCGCTGGAACCAAATCTGCCTTACGGTAAAGTGCTCTGGAAGACCTCCATTCAGTCACGCTTTTGTCTCGTAATATTTACTTAACTTGAGAGCCAGTAATCACCGAATCTCTTGTCAAATGTCTGTGCTCCTCGAGTGTCGGCAGTGCTAAGCTATCATTAATTCATCGAAGCCCCTTGGCACCCTCAGTGCAGCTTCGAATTCATTAATCTTTTGTCTATTTTCATTACCGGCGTATAATGTGCATATCTCTCATTTCAGAGGGACCCTATATCATGGAAGCTTCTTGGACTGTGTCTGGAATCCCCCAATTTCATTCATCCCGTAGGAATCCCCTTCAGGATCAATAATCTACTAGCATTCCTCTTTCCCATACTAATGTTATTTATGTAAATACACTCCTGCAAATTTGCCCATGTGTTTTACGTAATATTTTCCTCAGTAACAAGAGCCTTAAGCTCATATGAAATTCCCCTTTGTTTTCCTCTTTTTTATGTTTTCCTGGACCCACGAAGTCAGAATCACAAGGGTAAATTACCTTAAATTGTTGCTACCTGTCTCACAGAGAATATTTCAAACTAAATCGCCAGGAAAAACGTAAAAATGGCGACCTGGCCATAGATTTCGTTTTGCAGTTGCAGTTCCCCTAGTGTTGCTTTACTGCATTTGCAACTTGCCAGATCAGCTATTAGCAAAGCTAAGCTGGGTATGAGACAATTCTGAACCTTTTGTGTAAAACCAGCACACAGATCCGGAAATTCCACTTAAGTAATGTGTTTATCTTAGCAAAACCTTTTTACAATCGTGACTGTTCTAGGAATTGAAATAGGGACGCATGTATTCACGGGAGAGAAAAGAACCGCCGTATTAGATTCATTAATGCATGCCTTTTCAGGATAGGTAGTTAGGGAAATAACAAGTGCTAACCATCCTTTGCTTTGAGGAATAGTGCAGAAATTCCTCTGTGTTAAAATCTTTGCTGTATTCTTTTGCTTGAGGAATAGTGCGAAAGAAATTCCTCTGTGATAAATTTTGCTTCCAGCATTTCGGATTAGCGAATTGTTATTTAGGCACGAATAAATTCCACGTGGGACAAGATGAAGTCAGCTTGCATTGCTGAAATTCTCTCAGTGTAGTTAGAATTCGAGTTAGGTGTTAGGAAAATGATATTTTAATGATAAAATAAAGTTTGTTCATACTTACCTGGCAGATATATATATAGCGGTATTCTCCAAAGTCCGACAGAATTCCAAAAACTCGCGGCACACGCAAGTGGGCCAGGTGGTTAGTACCCATTCCCGCTAAGTTGGAGTGCGGGTATCAGGAACCATTCCCATTTTCTATTCAGATTTTCTAGTGCCACTGTCTCCTGAGGGGAGGTGGTGGCACTATGACATATATCTGTTGTAGTAAGTATGAACAAACTTTATTTTATCATTAAATATCATTTTGTCTATGCGACTTACCCGTCAGATACATATATAGCCGAATCCCACCATTGGAGGTGGAAGAGACAGAAATAGGGATTAGGAAACAAATATAGTGTAGGCGATTGACGCCTTGATTCTACTATTAGCATAGCTGACTTCGTGATTACTTTTTCACCCAAGCCTGTTTGCTTTACTTACTAGAGTCTCCAGCAAGGTAGTGACCTATATAGCTGGTGAGTTCTAGATGATCTGTCCACGGGTGACCACAATGACCAGATCATAAGACCATACTGTGAGGGCAAAAGGAGCAACGACCAACCACCTGACCGAGAGCGTCAACAGGTCCTGCCGAAGGGACGCCAGATCGGTGGGAAGCCCCCGTAACCCTCTTGCGGCTTTCGACTTGCCCTCTCCCTGGTCCTGGGAGTCCGACAGAGGTCCAGGCCTAGAAGCGTTATGGGGCCGATCTGACGTAAAAACACAAAATCAAGATTAAAATATACTTCCTAACCTCTAAAGGATAGGATAAGTATCGCTCTCTGCCCGCAACACTGTGTTCGGCAGCTTAATAACAGGTCCTGCCAAGCGGGATCGCCAGATCGGTGGGAAGCTCCCCAGAATCCTCTTACGGCTTTCTTATGCCCTCCCTGAGTCCTGGGAGTCCGACTGAGGTCCAGGCCTAGAAGCGCAGGCCATCTAACGTAAAAACACAAAATCAAGATTAAAATATACTTCCTTTAACCTCTAAAGGATAGGATGAGACGCTCTCTGCCCGCAACACTGTAAGGCGTTCGCGGAAGCGACAACAGGTCCTGCCAAAGGACGCTTAGATCAGGGGAAGCTCCCAGAATCTCTTACGGCTTTCTCGACATGCCCTCCTGAGTCCTGGGAGTCCGGTTAGAGGTCCAGGCCTAGAAGCGTTATGGGGCCATCTGAGTGCAGAAACGTATGGTCCTAGCGAATACAGCCCCATGTCGTCTTCATTCCGCAAGTAATGTGCTTAACACCGACTGCTTCGCCAGAAAGTGGCACCCAGAAGATCTCTAAGGGACAGGTTCTTCTGAAAGCCACTGAGGTTGCAATGGCTCTAACTTCGTGAGCCTTAACTTCAAAGACCCAAGTCACTGTCTTGAACGTCGGAAAGTGCGCCTAAAATGAAAGCCAAAAGAACGCCAGTGCATTTTTAGAAAAGAGGCAAATCCGCCTCTAGACAGAGCACCACAGGCTGTCCGGAAGGACCTTGACTTTCCTGAGTCTTCTGGGTAAATAAATTTGAGAGGCCCTGACAGGATATAGGACTCTTTCTGGTTCTTGTCCGAGAATTTCCCACATACCCTTAATCTCTAAGGTCCTGGCCATGGGTAGACGGTTCTTGTTTAGAGCAAGAAAACATAGGGCTTAGAGAACATACTGCATTATGGCTCTAAACCTAAGTATGTTTACTGACAGCCTGAAGTTCACTAACTCTCTTCGCCGCCGCCAGAGCAGTTAGGAAAATAACCTTCCTTGTCACATTCTTGAGAGACGCCGAAGAAAGAGGCTCGAAGGTATTTGACATTAAAAATTTCAGAACGACATCCAGGTTCCAGGGAGTACGCCTTGAATGAGGTAATTTTGACAGTCTCAAAGGATCTCTGGCACGGAAGATCCTTGTCAGCTGATAGTCTGAATGCAGTGAGACTCAGAGCGGGAAGTTTGTGTACTCTTTGAAATGGGGCTGTTTGAGCAGATCTACTTCAGGGGAAGCGCCCTGGGAAGCCCACTAGAAGGCCAAGACCTCAGGGAACTATCTGCCGCTGGGCTGTAAGGGGCGACTTCACTGTCATCCTCGTCCTTCCGGACGCTGAGAACATCCTGATTACCTCCCCAGAATCTTGAGGAGGAAAGGTGAGAACCAACCCTTCCAGTCCCAGGAGGGCATCTACTGCTACTGCTCCTGTATCTAGAACGGGGAGAGGTACAGAGGAGCCTCTTTGTCCTGACGTCACGAAGAGATCCACCATGGGATGTCCTATAACCTTCAGCGCAGTTTCGATGATACCCCGTGGAAGGGTCTACTCGGGTCGGCAGAAGTTGACGCTGTCGACTGGAGAAGGTCCGGGCAAGGATATTCTCCACTCCTGCAATCTAACCTCGTAGGCGATCATGATCCCCATGAGCCCAAAGAGATTTCTTCGCCAGGGCTTAATAGGACCGGGAACGCTGCTCCTCCTGTTTCTTGAGGTATGCCAGGCCGGTGTTGTCTGAATTTGTTTGTAATGACTCGGCCTGACACTTGGCTCGAAGGATTGAAGGGCCAGCAGGATCGCTCTCACCCTTGAGATTGATGTGCCAGGGCACCTGGGTTCCCCTCTCCTCCAGGTGCTCATTCTCCTCCGTGTTGCTCCCCATCCCTCCCTGGACTCGTCGGAAAACAACACTAGGTCGGGGCTCTGAAGGCCTAGAGAAACCCCTTCTGCCAACCTCGAGGGGTCGAGCCACCACCTCAGGTGATTCTTGACAACGGGAGAGATCTTCAGGGTCTCCTCTAGATTCTCCTTGTCTATCCAGTTTTCCGCCAGGAAAAACTGGAGCGGCCTGAGATGAAGTCTTCCCAGGGAAAACAAACTCCTCCAGCGAGGAAATGGTCCCCAGCAAACTCATCCATTCCCTCACCGAGCATGTTTCCTTCCCTAGGAAGGATGAGACTTTTTCTGCTACGTTGCTGACGTTCCTGGGATGGAAAAGCTTGAAAGCTACCGAATCCATCTGAATCCCCAGATAGACGATGGACTGCGCCGGATCAGATGGGACTTTTCTTCGTTCATCAGAAGTCCTAGACTTCAAGGTCAACTCTAAATTCGCATTCAGGTCCTCTGCGACACTTTGATTCGTGAAGAGGCTCGATGAGCCAATCGCCCAGGAAGCAAGACACGACACCCGCCAAGTGAAGCCATCTCGCCACATTTCATGATAATGTGGGAAGATCATGGAGCTGAGCTTAGCCCAAGCAAAGAGCTCTGACTGAAACACTCGTCCCCTAGTACAAACCTCGTAAAATTCCTCGACTGGGACAGAACGACAGTAAGCTAGCCTGTAAGTCCAGAGCAATTAATCCAATCTCCTGGTCTTAATGCTCCAAAATGACTGGGACGCTCCATCGCGGAACTTCTCCTTCACCACGGCGGTTCAGTCTGCTGGACATCTAGACTGGTCTCAACTCTCCCACTGCTTCGGAACTAGGAACAGTCGGGTTGTAGAATCCTGGGGAGTCCAGCTCCAGGACTTGCTCCACAGCTCTTCTCGAGCATTTGTCTAATAGCTCGGAAAAGGATCTGCTGTTTCTCTTTGGATGGAATGAGGGCGACAGATCCCCTAAGACGCGGTACAGAGGTGGCGCAGTCAGAAAAGGATCTTGTATTCTCTCTCGATAACTTCGAGGGACCAGGTGTCTGCCCCTCTTGCTCTCCAGGCTCTCGCAAACGAAAGCCAGAAGCCTGGCTCCTACAGGTGTCTGGAGGCTTCGCAAGTCACTTGCCCAGGTTTAGGCGGGCTCCGCCTCTGAAAGACCCCACCGGGAGATCGATCTCGAGGAAGAAGCTCCTCCACGAAAGGGCTTCTGCTTCCTGGAGGTCTGACCCGACAACGACGTCAAAGGGACTGCCAGGCGTCTTGACGAGTGGGCCAAGAGGTCTTGAGTGGCCTTCTCCTTCAAGCTGGAGGAGAGATCCTTGATCAAGGACTGGGGGAAGAGATGGCTCGAAAACGGGGCGAACAACAATTCTGCCCTCTGCGACGGAGAAACTGACTCTGCAAAAGTATGACACCAACAGCATCTGGTGTTTCTAGGCGGTCACCTAACAAAGTACCGACCAAGCCTAACGCGTTTAACTTCGCTGGATCGGACGAGAAGCCGCGGCATCTGACGTGGTGGTATGGTCAGAGGCGGTAAGGTTAGCAGTACAAGGCCCTCTTCTTCCGTTATGCCCGCATGCGCCGGGGGAAGCCGTTCCTCCGAGCCCTCCCTGACTGTCTTGTCCATGCAGTTCAACACGCTGGACAGCTCCCCCAGGCTGATCGAGTCGGGACTCCTAATCTTGACGTCTAGAGCCCCCAAACACCAGTCCAGGAAATTGAAGACCTCCATGGTTCGAAACAGACCCTTCAAATGGTGATCTGTCTCCGACATAGTCCAGGACACTTTGGTTCCCTCCCGCACAGGAGGGACTCAGGCGCGTCGACCGCTTTCAGCGAAGTCTCCTGGGACGACGAAGGAACCCTTGAGCCAACGCCCTCCGGTCCGCACCACACCTGCCTTGCCGCTCAGCTTGGACGGAGGCAGGGCAAAAGAAGAATTGCCCTGGGTCTTCCTTTCCTATATCCAGGTGTTAACCTTCTTGAAGGCCTTCTTTGTCGCCAGAGACGAAGTCATCTTGACAAACCCCGGCGCTCTCCTCTTCTAGGACGAAGCAAACTGCGAGAGAGAGGAGCGAGGGTTTGGAACTGTCAAACAAGTCCTGAGAAAACCGCAACACCTGGTAGTCCGTAGACGAGGAAGGGAGGCTGCTCATGGACTGCAGGCTCTGACTCACAAGAGAGACTTCACCTCTTCACGGGGAGAACAGAGAGTCTCCTGCTGCCTTGGGAGAACGAAGGTCTTGTAGACCAACACGCAGATGGGATCTACGCTTCCCCGCAGTCTTTGATTGCTCTGAAGAGTCACGTCGAGCAACCAAAGAGGCGTCCATCCGAGTGTCCTGTCGAGAGTCCATTTCCTGACGAGCAGCTACAGAAGCAACACTAGGATAGCTGCTTGCGGAGCGTCATGCTGCAGCAGAGCGTCACGATGGCGATCCAGCGAGCGGTGAGCACAACTTGGAGACGAAGCAGGTGACAGTGAAGACGAGAGAGGCGCAGGAGAGGGGGCTAGGTAGGCTAGTTCATCTGCTAATGATTTAATTAATCTAACCTCGAAAATTTGAAGAGGCGAATAAAACATGCTTGACAGAAAGGCCCCCCAGTCAATATCTTGTGAAATAGGCTACCTACTTGGGAAGTCTAACTCCCGCTTAGCCTACGAGTACTAGTTATACGAATTTGGCTCGCCTAAGTTAGGCCGGTAGATATAAATCAGTCTCGGCGAGATAAAAACCTATTCTCGTCGTTTTAACTAAAACTATGGTAGGTTATCTCCTCACCCTGACTAAAACTAAAGTTTGATACTGACCTGAGTAAATTATGGCATCTTAACGCTTCATCGTGTTACTTTGAACTTCACATGTGTTTGCGCTTGTTTACTTTTACCAGAGGTGCCATTTGCCTACATGACGCCAATAATACTCGTCTAGTTCCGCTGCTCGGGTAGACTATTTCCAAAACAAACCTTACCTTTCCTTTAATAAATTCCATAAGTGTTTGATTTGCTGTAGTAACATAGTTACGATATCTTATTGACATATCTCTTCAGTCCGCCACGAGTCTGCTTTCTCGACGTGGCACTTTACTGACTCGCGTTATTGTTGCTGCTTCTTCTGCTTTCGCTTGACCTTTTGCCCAATCTATGCACCTCCGCAACAGTTATTTTCTTTAGCCATCTTCCAGATGCAAAAGGAGAATTATTAAAAGTAGAATGTAAATCCTGAACTAAAAATTAGCAGGGTGGAGGCAAAGTGTTTATCACTTATCAAGCAACATGCCCCTATACCTTATGCATATATTGTGAGGATCTACCGAAGCTTTCGGTAGCCTCACCTTACACTCATTCACACAACATACTCTGAAGCTAGCATAACTAGATCCAGACATTATCCAAAGAGCAATCAAAAGCAAATTCCACAAAAGCGTATGCCAATCCACAATCCAAAGTCAAAACCAAAAGTCAAATAGGATACTTAAGTGGAAAATAACGAGTTTACAAAATCCAAAGACGGAGGTACTGAAAACAGATGTTGACAGTACCAGCGACAGAGAAAATCTGAATAGAAAATGGGAATGGTTCCTGATACCCGCCTCCCAGCAGCGGGAATGGGTACTAACCACCTGGCACCACTGCGTGTGCCACGAGTTTTTGGAATTCTGTCGGACTTCGGAGAATACAGCTATATATATATCTGACAGGTAAGTCACATGAACAAAGCGAAATTTAAACTCCACTTATAGGGAAAATTACTAGGTCGTTTTACTGTTATCCTCTCATCCAGGGAAATTCCCCGGAATCCCAGACGGTCTATAAATAGACGGGTCCATTCACACAGAATCTAAAAATAACTCCGGTGTTGGTCAGACATCCTGCACCCCCCCAACCCCCGCCCATGCCCGCGTGTGTAGCATTTTTTTTTTTCTCCCATTCATTTCCCAGCAAACATTTTTCTTTGGGTTTTTCCCGTTAGTAATTTCTAAGTCCTAAGGGACGAATCATATTTCCAAGTCCCACGGGCAAGCCAAATAAAATTCTACGTCGCACGTGGCGAGAACTCAACCAAAATTCCAAGTCCTAAGAGACCCCTAAAAAAAAAATTCTACGTCACACGAGGCGAGAATTCCTCAACCAAAATTCCAAGTCCTCAGGGACTCCTAAAATTCTATGTCGCACGTGGTGAGAATTCCTCCAAATAAAATTCTACGTCGCAAGTGGCGAGAATTCCTCCAAATTCCACAATTCCAAGTCCTAAGAGGCTCCTAAAAAAATTCTACATTGCACGAGGCGAGAATTCCTCAACCAAAATTCCAAGTCCTCAGGGACTCCTAAAATTCTACATTGCACGTGGCGAGAATTCCTCCAAATTCCACAATTCCAAGTCCTAAGAGACTCATAAAAAATTCTACGTCGCGAGAGGCGAGAATTCCTAATTCCTGCGGGAAACCCAAAATCAAGTCCTTTTGAGACATTATATTAGTGTATTTCACACACATCTAAGCCCTTACAGGACTGATCCCCCTAGTTCGTTACAGCAACTCCTTAATTTCACGCTACAGCCGGCCAAGTCCGAGGGTGACAAAATCCAACTACGTCTTCCGAGACGCATATTAAGATTCGTTCGCCACGAACAACCACGTCTTTCCGAGACATATCAAATTTTAACAAAAGTCTCAGAGAAACGAGAGGAGAAGGAACGTGAAGAGAGAGAGAGAGAGAAAGAATTGCCCAAGAGGCGGAGAGAGAGAGAGAGCACGCCCATGAGCTCCAGATGCTAGAACGACAGCACGCCATCCCCCCGCCCCCTGCAGCGGGAATGAGTGCCCTCAGCCAAGCTCACTCGTTCATGCCAAAATGGACAGAGTCCGAACCCGAAGTATGGCTTGAAAGGGCTGAACGAGTCCTGGAGTGCTGCGATCTCTCCCCCGCGGAACTCTCCCTTGTTCTCACTAAATTCCTGGGTGGAAAGGCCCTCATTGCCTACCACGCCCTTTCAGCAGAAGATAGGGGAAACTGGGAAGCCGTGAGCCAAGCAGTTACGAAGGCGTACGAGATTACCCCCGAGCGGTGGAGGAGACGTTGAGAGAGCAGCCCAGAGAAGCAGGCCAGACTTGGTCCGATTGGGCGTACAATTCGGAGCGGGCATTAACAAAATGGCTCGATTCCGAAGGAGCCACAAGCACCACCGAGGTACTCGAGCGGTTTAAATTCGAGCATTTCCTGCGCTACACCCCTCCTGCCCTCGCCACTCATATAGTGGAAAAAGCCCCAGCAACACTCACCGAGTGTTGCCGAATAGCAGACATGTGGGGAAACTCCCACCCTCAAGAAGGATCCATGGGGTGGAAGATAAATCCCCGTCCCTCCTCGGAGGATCAAATTCCCACAAAAATGGGAACTCGGGCAAGGCCCTAAATTGCCATTATTGCAAGAAAACGGGGCATTCCTCCGAACAGTGCCGGAGCAAGAAACCGGCTCCTCTCTCTCCCAGAAAACCACCCAATAACTCGCCTGCGCCCTCCACAGGGGCAGCGCGGAAAGACTTCAGCCAGACCTTTTGCACGGCGTGCAAAGTTTATGGCCATTCTCCCGCATGGGCGAAATGCCCAAGCAATAATAAATCAAATACTCCCACCGTCGCCTTGGCCGTCACAGATCCCAAGTCATTAGGCCCTCCTGCCGAAGGGCCCGTATACGTGACTCCTCCACGAGGTAGCCACCCCACGCACCGAGTCACTGCATTCGAGGACTCGGGCGTGCAAATCTCCCTCATCCAAAGGGACAGAGTTCCCTATGGAGCTATCGTCAATAGACGAAAACTTGTCACGATTGAGGGAATAAATCAATTTAAAATGATACTCCCTACGGTCCAATTAAGAGTCACAAGACCTCATCAATCCAAAATTTGCAATCTTGCAGTAGCAAGCCATCTCCCCGGAGGCTATGACATCATCCTGGGACAGGACTTTCAGTCCCCACAGAGATCACGACAATCTAGTAGGGGCCCACATTCCCCGAATCATTCCGCGGACGCGAGTAATTCTCCCCCGCTTCTCCCTCAGTCACGACTGGCGCCCTCTGGGTACCAGGAGGACATGCAGTCCCTACCAGTGCCACCTGAGTACGATGTACAGTGGCCCCCTCGATCGGTTCCCGATCCAATTCCAGTGACCGGCCCTGCCTCAGTGCCAGTGCCAGGGCCCCAATCAGATCTCCCTTCCGGAGATGCCAACTTCCTGCCGGTGCCACTTGCATGCCCCGAGCAGTGCCAAGCTTCGTCCGTCCTGACCGACGAGCCCAAGAAACCTCTGATAGTGCCTGACTCTGCCCTAGTGCCAGGGCCAGAGCACTACTCCGATCTCCATTCACGGGATCCAACTCAGGACCCCCTCTCTTCCCCCGGCCTGGCACCTCTACCAGCGTCAGTAAGAGAGACGGTTCCTCTTGACCACAGCGGAAGTTCGCCTAAAGGTGCGGCCTCGCAACCCGTGCCTGAGCTGATCATTGATACCTGCAAGCCGTTCACGCCGCCCCCAACCGCCTCCTCTCTGCCTCAGCCCGTCGCCGACGCAATTGCAAGTCAGGATTCTGCCATATCTCCCTTGGCCGATGAACTACAAGAGCTGCGACGGATCATGGTAGAACTAGCACGGAAACCTCCCATGTCAGCTGTCGCAGCAGCAGGCCCAGGTGGCACTCCGTGCCGCCCTCTGGTCTCGGGCCCTCCGCTTCCCCAGCTGAGGACAACTGTCCCATTAAGAAAGGTTCGAGGCGAAATTACCCCGGGCGTGGGAAATTCCAGGTAGTTCACAAAGAGCTCTAGAGCTCACCTGGCACCTGTGCCACCATTTCATTTTTCGAAGGTCTTGGCACCTCTAATCCAGAAGGGGATGTCAGGCCCTCCGCTATCTTCTTCCGTTCCTCAGGAATATCTATTTCTTATCATCCTCTATTAATCTTTTCTTAAATTATCACCACAGGAGGCAATTAAGTACAGGATACCATTCCCCACAAACTGTATAAATCATTGAGAATAACAGAGTGAGAAGTGGCACGCCCTTGCGCCCCTACCTCAGCACCGGGCATGCGTGTCAGCTCTTCCCGAAGGAGTCGCGCCCTTCGGGTGCACTTTTCTCGCCCTGGGACTGAAGTGATAGTCCGGGCCGTAATTTATAGGCGAAGGACGATAAATTCCCGCCTCACACCATAAAACCCTCACTCCTTTTACCTTAACTCTACTGCCAATACCACTTGCTCTCTTTTAGTTATTTATTTATTTTTCTTTTAAGGAATCGCGAGTCATAGACTCTCGCCCTTGTGATTTAAATGCTCCTTTCGTAAGCTCCGAGAGACGTGTTCCACCTTTCATATGCGGTCATGTTTTCATGCGTAACATCTTGTTAATTTTCCTTTTGTTATTATTATTCCTTTTTCCCCCTCCCTTCCTTCTAAGAACTCTGTTTGTCCTAGACCCCACGTCTTTTGTCTGCTCACCCCGTCATAACATTGAGTACGCGAGTGTGGGCAGTGGAAGCATAAAATTAGCGTAGTTTAAGGTTAGCGAATTAAAACTCACGAATACTCTCGCCCGCATACGACGGTCAAAATCCCTGTGTGCGGGCCGGCCATCTGCTTGCGTTGAACTATTAGCTAAGCAATTACCAATGCGAATATGTATAGTCATTACAATATCGCGTAAAGGGGATGTCATTTACAAAAAATAAATGTTGTTTTTCATTTATACAGCCTCTTCAAGGCAGAATGTACTAACCGCATGCATTTAATCTAAAATTAAGTGACCATGTGTTTTATTTCTTGAACAATAACCTTTCTCTTCATTCATTTGCTATAGCCTCATATACTTGGTCTTATAATCCTAATTAATTCACATTGTTCGAGTCACTTTATAAAGTTATCAATGTGTAACCAAATCTAAAGTAATTACTCTTTTGCAAGTGTTTAAATCACCTTGCATCCTGTTAAAGAAATTTGTCCCAATGTGTTATTAAAAGTAATGTCACAGTTTCATAAATTCCTTAGTAGTAAAGTTCATTGCAAGGCAGAATGTAGAGTAACGTAAAGCATTTGTCGCTCATTCTTATATATATCGATGTACACACCCGAAGAAGGTGTGTACATCATCTTGTATGGGGAGGTATTATGATTAGCAAGAACTCGCTAGCAAATTGCCTCCCCCTTTTTTTTTGTTGTTTGTTTTGTTGTTTTCATTTACTGCAAGCTGCTCGATCGATAGACACACCTGTCTATCGAAACTTCGCACGGTCAGAATACAAGGGTTTAAAACAGATTAAGGCCACTCCCTTTAAGTAGATCTTTCTTCGAGGCAAAAGTGATTTCTGTCTGGTCGTTTCCTTACAGGCAAAAACCCCCCTGCGGGCATCAGCTGAAAATGATTCAACCCCCTATATGCTGGAAGTGCTCCCTGCCCCATAGGAGGAGATAAAAGCAGAAAACCACGAGGCCTCGCTCTCACACGCGCGCTGGAAGAGAGGGAGTGAAGTCCCCGAATCACGGCCATGCCCTTGGCTCCTAAACCACGTGGCCTTTAAAAGTATACTTTCCCTCTGTGAACTCCGGCCACCACCCACGTGTTCCCTTGGATGCTAGCCGGACCGATGACTGACTCCATTTGCTTGGAGTTTCGAGAAGTCCCCATCGCCTTGCCCTTGTACTGAAGCCCGTGCATCCTAACACATGGAAGAAACTCACCCTCGGAAATCGCAAGTCATCCCCAGACTGCTTTCTGCGCTGGAACCAAATCTGCCTTACGGTAAAGTGCTCTGGAAGACCTCCATTCAGTCAAGCTTTTGTCTTGTAATATTTACTTAACTTGAGAGCCAGTAATCACTGAATCTCTTGTCAAATGTCTGTGCTCCTCGAGTGTCGGCAGTGCTAAGCTATCATTAATTCATCGAAGCCCCTTGGCACCCTCAGAGCAGCTTTGAATTCATTAATCTTTTGTCTATTTTCATTACTGGTGTATAATGTGCTTATCTCTCATTTCAGAGGGACCCTATATCGTGGAAGCTTCTTGAACTGTGTTTGGAATTCCCCATTTTCATTCATCCCGTAGGAATCCCCTTCAGGATCAATAATCTACTAGCATTCCTCTTTCCCATACTAATGTTATTTATGTAAATACACTCCTGCAAATTTGCCCATGTGTTTTACGTAATATTTTCCTCAGTAACAAGGTCATATGAAATTCTCCTTTGTTTTCCTCTTTTTTATGTTTTCCTGGACCCATGAAGTCAGAATCACAAGGCTAAATTACCTTAAATTGTTGCTACCTGTCTCACAGAGATTATTTCAAACTAAATCGACAGGAAAAACGTAAATATATATATATATATATATATATATATATATATATATATATATATATATATATATATATATATATATATATTACATATATATATATATTACATATATATATATATATATATATATATATATATATATATATATATATATATATATATATATATATATATATATATATATATATATATATATATATATATATATATATATATATATATATATATATATATATATATATATATATATATATATATATATATATATATATATATATATATATATATATATATATATATATATATATATATATATATATATATATATATATATATATATATACAGTATATATAATGTATGTATATATTCATATCTATTCACATATACTGTCTATACATACACACACATATTGCATATGTATACAATTTAAAACTTATTGAGGAGGCCCACCTCCCTAGCAAAGAATTGTAGCGAGGATAGAATGTCCTTCTCTGTCCCGTCCCCAAGAGAGGAACCTATGTCTACGATTCCCAAGACTGGGGCATTTGACCAGTAAATGTCTCACAGTCAAGGGCATAATACAGTCATTGCAGAATGGAGGATTTTCACCGGACATCAAGAACCCATGAGTGAGTTTTGTATGTCCAATCCTAAGCCTGCACAACATCATTTCTTGTCTCCTTGGCATAATAAGGAAATGAACAAGGAAACACTGATGATGTAATACTGTGCATTTTCTGGTTTGCTGTGATATTTTGCCAAAGGGACTGCCAAAGCATTTTAATTTTCTGATCTACTAGAGGATATATATCTGAATATGGTAGTAGGCATCTTCTGGGTTCTGGGGAGGTGACTGCTGACTTTGCAAGTTGATCAGCTTGCTCGTTCCCAACCACCCCAACATGGGAAGGCACCCAACAAAAATCCACTTCTTTACCTCTTCTCTTCACTGAAGGCAGTCATTCCAATAGCTCTAAAATCAGTGGGTTTAAAGAGTTAAAAGATTATAATGACTGAAGAACATTTCTCAAGTCACAATATATGGTGAAATTATATCTATTTTGAGTTAAAATTTCCTTTAAGGCCCTTAAAATTGCATGCAGTTCTGCTGTAAAAATAGATACAACAGATGATAATCTCCCTCGTCTTTCTATATCAGTGAAGGCCACTCCAAATCTGTCTCCTCTCCAGTCACGGCCCTTTCTAGGTAACAGAGGAAGAGCTTCCTTGCGCCCACACACAAATCCCATATCAGTTTGCCCGATCCAAAGCCGATATCAGCATCTGACTTTGAGCCATCCGTGAAAACTGCAATGGAGTTATCATGTTGCGAGGAATAATCTAAAAATATTGACTGCCTTACCTCACTGAACATTTCTGCCTTGGTAAAATGAGCATATCTATAAAATTTTACTTCTGCAAGGTTCCAGGGGGTGCTGACTGAATACCTTGCAGATAAAATCTCCATCCCTGGCATGTTTAATTGCCTGGTTATACATTTTTTTCTAAAAGCAAATGATTGAGGTTGCTTTGAGTGATTTTCATAAAACTGCCAATGCCTTTCATTTCTGATACAAATGCTGGTTAAAGACTTAGGGAGTCTCTGAAATCTGTACCAGCTCTGAACCAGCAGATGCTGGTAATGAGGATCCAGAGGAATCTCACCAGCATCTACCAGCATACTCTCAGTGGGGGATGATTTAAATGCTCTTATAGACAGTCTTACTCCTCCATGATGAATTGAAATGAGCATTTTAAGGCTATTAGGCTTTGCTGAAGTGTGCACTTCACACCCACAAGTTAATTTTGAAAAGACCAAAGCTTTGTATAGTCTCAGCATCTGAGTTCGGTCTGCACCCCATGAAGTGTGAGACAGAATTTCAGCACACTCATTGCTTTCAAGCATTATGTCTTGATATATTTCAGATGTGGAATCCAAGTCACCTTGCTATCAAAAATCTACCTAAGAAACCTTGTTTCACCAACACATGGGATTTTCTGCCAATGTATGAACAGATCTGGATCAGGATGGAATCCTCTTACACAGCAAAAGTGCATGGATACTATGTTACTAGCAGAAAATCTAAAACAACTCATCTCAACCGACTTTACTATATTATCAATGTACAGCTGAAGGCGTATTCAGTCACTGACATCCTTGTTGCTGCAAAAGATATCGAAAAGTCGTCAACAAAAAGAGCATAAGCTACATCTGGGGGAGTTATTTTGGATACCCCATCGATTGTTAAGACGAACAAGGTTAAACTTAAAACACTTCCCTGTGGCCCTCCTTCTTCTTGGTTGAATGCATCTGACATTGTTACTCCAACCTGAACCTGAAATAACCTATCTTTTAAAAATGCCTTGATAAAAAGAGGCAAATTGCCGCTCAGGTTACATTCATAAAGGACCTTAAGAATGCCATATCCCCGTGTTGTATTATAAGCCTTCCCTAGATCAAAGAAAACAGTGACATGATACTGTTTTTTAGCAAAAGCTTCACATATTGAAGATTCCATTCGAACCAATACATAGGGTGTGAAGTGCATACTTCGAAAACCAAGATGAGTAGGCGATAGATATTTACCGTGTTCAAGTACCACATCAAACATGTGTTCACCATTTTTTCTATGATCTCACACGAATATTATGTCAGTGAAATAGGATGATAATTCTCTGTCTTGAATGGGTATTTCCCTGGTTTCACGAGTGGCAGTAATTGTAACATCTCCCAAAGCTTAGGGAAGATATGTACTCAGAAAATTCTGTTAATAAGACTTAATATGAAAATTCTGGTATTTTTGGGGATATTCTTAATCACTGAATATTTTGTATCATCCAGTCCAGGAGCTGATTCATTAATTTACTTAAGGAAGATTCAAATTCCCTCATAGTAAAACGTACATTGTACTGTTCATTCCTTGACGTATTAAAACAAATTTCTACCTGTTCCATTAGCCTTCTTTGAGCTTAATGGGATCTGTCATCATTTTTCTTTTCAACATTAGCAAAATGATTAGCAAACTCATTGGCCACTAACCGGGGATCTGATACTTCACAACCATTGATCTTGATAGCTGGAGGTTGACAAGTAAATTTGCCTGCTATGTTTCTAACTCTTTTCCGGACTAAAATCAAGGGCATTTTTGAATTTAGTGAAGATATGAAAATTGTCCAAGAATCCTTTCATGCCTTTTTAATCTCCATGCAGAAATGAGCTCTTGCTTTTCGAAATTCAACACGGTAATACTCAAACTTTTGTCTGCAGTATCTGGTTAAAGCTGACCCCATAGTTCTATGAGTTTCATGGCATTTACAAGTCCACCAGGGAACTAGTCGACAGACAAATATGCCAGAAGTCCTAGGTATAGATTGAAGACCAGCCAAGAACAAAACTGTATTAAAAAGTCAAGAGCATCATCTACACAAGGAAAGTCATCAGCCGAGTCATCTTTTGATCTGTATTCCTGGAATGTTGCCCAATCAACTTTACCAATGTTCCATTTAGGTAGCCTTGAAGATGGAGGATTTGAAGCTACATTCATCACTATTGGAAAATGGTCGCTGGTAAATCTGTCATTTATCACTCTCCAATTAAAATCAATAAGGCAGTCGTCACTGCATGTAGATAAAGCATTTGCTGATAATGTGCCTGTTTGAACTTGAAAATGTGTAGACTTTCTCATGTTTAGGATTCCCACATTTTCACTTTCTATGATGGAACACAGGCAATTTCCTCTTTGATTGGTAGCAATGTCAGCCCAAAGAGGTTTCTACTATTCATATATCCCAAAATAACAAAGGGTACCTGTTGAATGAGGTATTTAAACTCATCAATAGGGGAGACTTCACTAGGTGGTAGATGGAGAGAGCATACTGTATATTTTCCTTGCAAATAGATCTGCACACCTATCACTTGCAGTGTAGACTGAAAACTAATAGGATTTTATGGGGTGTCATTATGACTATATAAAGCTAAACCCCCATGGCTTCCTATATTTATGTTATAAGGGGAATGATAGGATGTATACTCTCGTGGGCTTGGACATGTATTATTACCAACCATAGTCTCCTGCAAAGCTATTACACTGTACATATAGAAAACACTTCTGACATGAGCAGCCTTAGTTCTTCCCATTTAGCTCTTAATCCCTGACAGTTCCACTGGAGAAAGTCAATGAATTAAACTTCGCTTTAGAGACTGTTAAACTGGAGCCACTTTTAAGTGTTTTCAGCTTACTGCCTTGCTCCTGTTTTTTTCTGAAAGGAGACCAATTATTTTTTGGCTGCCTTCCATTTCAGAGGGTTATCAATCTCAGGAACACCAGACAAAGCTGGCACTGCCCGAGGAGGGGTGTGAGGGCCAGACAAAACTGTTGCATCCTTCAAAGTGTCAGAAGCACCAATTACAGCTGGTAGAGGCTCCAGGGAGATGCAAGCAGCAGATACTGATAACACAGCCTCCAGAGAGACAGGAGCGCCAGAAATCACTGGCGCTGCCTCCGAAGAGGCAGGAGTGCCAGAAACCACTGGCGAAGCCTCCAAAGGGGTTGGAGTACAGGTCGCCACTGATCTTCCCTCTGGTAGCATTTATGTTTCTTCTTCGGATGGCAGCAACACTGGAAAAGGATATTCCAGGTCTAACATACTAATTCAATACTCTTTCTTTTGCCTCTCTAAACGTGATTTGTTCAGTTACCCTTAATGTTTGGATTTCTTTTTCCATGATGTACACATCACAATTATGTGAAAATGATGGATGATTGTCCCCAGAATGTATACATCTTGCTTCTTTATTACATACACCATGCTCTCGTTCACTACATTTAACACATGTGGTAGGCTTGCCTTGTAGCTTCTACCTACAAGACCCTAACATATGTCCAAATTCTTGACAATGAAAACATCTCCTCGGTCTTAGGATATATTGCTTAACCTTAAAGTGTAACCATTTTATTATATTACACAATCGAGTAGAACTACAAGTAATAATTAAATTTGGAGGTGGAACTAAGTCTCCATTGATCTTTGGAGTAGTTCCAAAAAGCATGTACCGCGAGATGCGGAAGGAATGTTCAATTTTTCACTTTCTTTTGCTGAGGTCGATTCTACTGTCAGTTTTCCTCGATCTTCAGGTAATATCTTGTGGTCTCAGCCACAACACTTTACAATGTCTCTGTACACACTAAAAATATTGCAACTAGAATCTTGCAAAATAAAAGTCAAATATTTATCATAAGAGGTTTCAAATATTCCTGGTCCTATTTCAATACATTTCTGCTCAATATCCATTTGCTCTGTGCTGGAGCATAGGGTTCCAGTGTACACTAGAAGGCTTTCTAGGTTTTTCCAAGCAAATGCCAAGAGTCCTATCCCCAGAACCAGATCCCCCTGCATCCGTGGCCCAGCCCTGCAGAATAGTTCCGCCCTTGAGCTGTTAATCTAATATCTCTCAGGTCCAAACATTATCGGGTAGTTGATGATCCTACTACAGTTCCCACCATTTAAAAGCCAGTCCCAGCTATGATATCTTTTCCTATTTATCAGGTCCAATAAATTTTACCAAAGGTGGAAAGTTTCACAATATTTACTCCAAATTTATATGTATTAATATGGCTCTTGGACTCGAACCCAAGAACAAATTCCAGGGGTTCAAGAGCCCCCCTCACCACGTCAAGGTGGTCCTAAGTTGTGGGGGGCATTCTATGAAATGACCTTCTATCTTAGGTACTAATAGTTTGCTGAGTGGAGACATTTTACATTGCAAAATGATGGATGTTAAGAGAAAAAATAGAGGTTGACATTATTTAAAGATTTCACATTGTATGATTTGAAACTTCTTTTTGCCTCTCGGAGACCCAGTGGGATAAACTAAGGGCATATGATAAGGTTTAAATAACTTGAAAAAAATCTGTATACAAGACGAAAGCCAGGTAAGTATTAATGTAATAGAAATTCCCTATGCTGGACAACCTCTCTGTCGCTGACATAAGGTCATGGTTTGGCTTCGTCAACCAGTTGGCACCTTCCTTGCCACTGCCCCACTGATGGAACCCTTTAGAGACCTTCTGAAGAAGTCTGCAAGCAAGAATGTCTACTGGGATAGCAACCTACAAGAGAGATTCTGCCAAGCACAGAAGGCCATGTGCAAGCTGGCCAAGGATGGACTGGTATACTATGACAAGTCCTGACCTACAGTGGCCCTAACAGATTGGAGCAGAGATGGGATCGGGTTTGTCATCCTGCAGCAGTACTGTACTTGCGCCTCAGCTGATGTCCCATTTGGCTGCAAGGATGGGTGGCGTATCGCCCTATGTGGGAGCCACCACTTGTTGCAGGCTGAAGCTGGGTATGCTGCCATTGAGGGAGAGGCCTGAGCTGTAACATGGTGTCTCAAGAAGGCCAGGCTACTCCTGTTGAGCTGCCCCAACTTACTGATCGTGTTGACCACTGCCCACTGGTCAAGCTCCAGGGTGAAAGAGAGCTGAAGGATATACTGAACCCAAGACTTCCATCTCAAGGAGAAGACCCTACAGTACAGGTTCCAGGTAAGATACCTACCAGGGAAGAGGAATTGTGCTGCTGACTTCTTATCACACTTCCAGGCTCGCTCTCCGTTGCGAATCAGATGACAAGGACTCCGAACTTGAAGAGAATATAACTGCCGCTCTTGTCACTGCTTCGGCCACCGCCCTTGAGCAAGATTGCCTTATACTTGATGAGGAGAGGGTCAAAGTAGCAGCCTCTAAAGTCGCAGAAAGTGACTTGCGCCCACAGAAGGCACAGGAGGTGGCCTGCCTACGTCAGTTCTACTCAGTTAGGTACAGGTGATCTATGGTAGAAGACCTGATAGTCTACACTTACAACCAAGGATGCCCACGTCTGCTTATTCCCGAGGAACTTCGCCATCAAGTCATTACAGGCCTTCACGCAGGCCATCAGGGGGTAGACTTTATGCTCAGCAGCGGCTTACTGATATCAATGTTTCTTGTTTATAAAAGATTTTTTTTATTCATTGTAAATTTGCCATTCAAATTAGCTTTCTATCAACACATGAGTCATCTTGTCCATAAACATAAATAAAAACCAGAGTCATCTAGTCGTTGCAGTCAGTGACGGTAGCCACTGATCAAGCATAGAAAGTTCTGGGGACTTTTTCAGAAAATACAATGTCCAGAGTCCTCTGGTCATATACAGAAGGTCATAAAGGTGCCCGGGTCAGTTCATATAATCGCTCCCAGGCATTAAACATAATGCACATGATTAGAATATGTCAAGTTAAAGATAAATTAACTTGTCATGTTCCGAGTAATCGTTCTTGTTGCCCGTTTAATTCATTTCCTGCATCGGTTATCAGACGTAAATTCACAAGAAATTCAGCTACGTTATTCACACGTTTTTGTCATCTAAACGTTCAAATAAACCTCTCAGTTTTGACTTATCTGCTAAGTAAAGGACGATAAGTCGAAAGGCCTTGCAGCACTCCATTGATTCTCTTTCCTTCGTGGATTTTGTCTGTGTGTATGTGTGTGTGTGTATAAAGACCGAAGAGCAATTAAATATATCCAGAAAATTAAACAGATATAGTCCAGACAGAGAACTCACTTTTAAATACGAGGAATATTAACGTAGGTCAAAAGTCAACTAGATCTGTTGTACACCCTGCCCTAGGCCATTCATAAGTTTTATTGAAGTTCGCTGGCCATTTTGCCATCGTAGACCTGACCTTGTTGATTATATAGTTTATGCTAAATACCTAAGTCTGTAAGTTAGTTATTCAAGAGTTCATCAACTCATTTTATTATGTAACACAAAGTTTTTTTTTCTTTGATGGTACAGTTAAGAGCTTGATTCATATAAAGATATATGCTAATGCACAAGCTCTTATTTCATCTGGTTATCACTCTTATATAGATTTAATCAACCATGCCTAATGAGTGAAATTAGTCACTTATTTGCTTTTTATATAATACAACCAAATCATAAGTAACACAATCGCTCAATTATTACGTATCTTATCTTAATCAATCATTCATAAGCGTAGTGGCAATGAGTTATGCCTTACGTAAGACCACGAGTAGTCTATCCATCCCACACAGAAATCTTTCAAAATATTTAGGCACTTGTTATACGAACGCCTCGAAATTTTATTCAACCTCATGAGCAAGCCATTGGATCATTGACCCTTCGTGGCAATTGAAATCAGTTAGCATTTTTTTTTTTTTTTTTTTTTTTTTCAAATAATACAAGAATAATTTCAGTATGTGGTTATACAGACCTTATCACTCGTGGATGATCTGACCAGTTTGAAGTTGGCCAAATATGTGATAACAACAGAAAAGATTCCCGAGCCAATGGGGCATTTTCTTCAAAAGTTTGCTATTGTTAAGTTTATGAAACAGTCATGATCTGCATTTGCTGGCAATACAGAAAATCATGTGCTAACAATGAAATGATGTTATGCCAAATACAGGTTACCCTCTATTTCTCTTTACGATATTACCATTATTGATACAGCTTATTTATATAAAGACAACGAGTCATTCAGCCATTCATGTATTACGTATCACTGCCATTCATATAGTACGTATCACTGTCATTTGATTATTGTAATAAGAGAAATATATTTCCGTGTAGCTTTTGATATTTTCCAAGTCTTTTTTTAAATCTGTAAGATGCCCCTTTTAGTCTATAAGATGTTCATGAATAGCACACATATATTTTTTAAAAACTGGGTGATATTCATCGTTTTAGTTTTCTTGTAAAAGAAAACCATTGAGATGGCTATTTGTCTGTCCGTCGGCACTTTTTCTGTCCGCCCCCAGATCTTAAAAACTACTGAGGCTAGAGGGCTGCAAACTGGTATGCTGATCATCCACCCCCTCCCCCAACTCATCAAACATATCAAAATTGCAGCCCTCTAGCCTCAGTTGTTTTTATCTTATTTAAGGTTAAAGTTAGCCATGATTGTGCGTCTGGCACCGCTATAGGTGCCAACAACACAGCTACCACCGGGCCGTGGCTAAAAGTTTCATGAGGCGCAGCTGAGAGTTTCATGGGCTGTGGCTGAGAGTTTCATACAGTATTATACGCTGTACAGAAAATTCTTTTGCCCCGGAGAAACCTCGGCGCATTCTTACTTGTTTCTTATCATGTCCTCTGATACTATCAATATATCTGAGGAAAATTCGCAGGGAACACAGCTCTTGGACATGATTCTGTTGATCATTCCGCTATATAGAACTCATAAGCTAAAACATCTGCTGTTATACTCAAGTTTCTAAGCAGTCTATTTATGCTGAACGAAAACTTCACAGGCAATCGCTGAACAGTCTCCAACATACTGAGCCATTCGTACAAAAACTCTACCAAAAATCAGTAGCGTTGTCATAGCAACATAAAAATCCCATACTGGAAAAAGAGAAAGAACGGGTAAGGAGGTAAGGAATAAATTCCAACGAGTGAATGATTAAATATATCTAAATAAATAAACTAAAGAAAGGAAAGTGCGTAGAGCTTACAAATCTATTATACAAGAACTCAAACCCCAAGACTTGAGCAAGGCTAAGGCTCAAGATCATGGCACAGGCCAATGTGTCAGAATACAAGTTATATGGTCTTACCTTGCATAGCGGAACTAACTACCGCAAATACTTCCGCCAGTTAACGAAAACTGAAGTGAAACAAGGGATATAGAATAATTCTATCTTATCCTTCTCCCATTACGGTCACTTTCTAGGACATTACACGAAGCACAAGATACCTCCATTCCATTACCGTGTCTCACCCTGTCATCTCTGCCTTCCAGAAAAGTCTCAAGTCAGTCGCATATGTCAAGATTCAGTTCTAAAATCAGTTGTCCTTACGACATAAATAAGTAATCTAGTCTTTAATCAGGTCATACATTTAATCATATATTCATACTATACAAAGAATACAGTATTCAGGTATGTGGTATGTGTCTTCACATAATTCATTCATAAATACGTCTTCAAATCATGTAAGATATATTTCTTCCGATAACTTCACTTATTCATGCCATGTATAGTTCATTAGGTTATCTGTAATGTCTTCCAGTGGTTATCCATGTCAAATATAAGCGTTCGTGTAATTGAGTTTTTTCACGCATGTCCTCAAGTCCTTTGGACATCAAAATATATCTTCAACTGAAAAGTCTTTTCAGTTGTCTTCTCAAGTCCTTGTTCCAGTTCCAGTTGCATTTTCAAGTCATGTAATCTCGTCTTGCCTACATCATCTCCAAGTCATTTAGAGCTTTATTATATAATAAAACTGCGAGTCATTAAATCCAGTCTTATAAAAGTCTTCAAGTCATTTAGTGCTGTCTTATGGAAGTCTTAAAGTCATTTAGTCCTCAGTCCTCACATAAGTCTTAAAGTTATTCAGTCCTCCTTTACATGAGTCTTAAAGTAATTTTGTCCGCCCTTACGTAAGTTTTCAAGTAATTTATTCCTCTCCTACGTAATTCTTTACCATTTAGTCCTGTTCTACAGAAGTCCTCAAGTCAATTAGTCCTGTCATACGAAAGTGTTTATGTCTATTGGTCGTCATGCCATAAGTAAATCTTCAAAAAATTTTCAAAATGCCAGTCGCAAGTCTTAAAAACCTTCTGAAATAACATGCATAAGATTTGCTAATCCCTTACATAAATCTTAAAGAAATTTATTCATTCTAAGTGTATGTGAAGTCATTTAGCGTTTCTTAAAAGGCCAAGTGATTTAATCATTCATACATACATCTTTAAGTTGCGGTATTTTGCGAGTCGAAGACGCTATTTTTTTCCTCAAATAAGTCTCGGGAATTCACAATGCCTCCAAAAGGCCGAAGGATGAGTTTTTAAAGGCCTAAAATTATCTTTTCTAAACTGGAATCAAAATTACTGTATATGTCCCCTGAATGAAATGTGTAAATTATACTTAAAAATAGCAGACAAACAAAAGTATAAAAACTGGTGTAGCCTGGTCACAAAGTTGCACTCCCATATCGGCAGATTACGGTAGCTGAGTCATGGGGCTCTAGTAGCTTGCGTGTTGTACTGTATATCAGCAGACCGTTATTTTCACGACTTGGAAACATTTTTAATTGATAAAAGTAAGGGTGCGGCATGTTAAAAGATTTACCGGTAATTCTAACTATAGCCTAGGAAGACAATCGTAATCTAACGCTCATTAACCGTTCTTTGGATAAAATGAGTTCCGCTCAGTAAGCAAAGATAACGACTGGTTTCCAGAGTTTTAAACATAGAACTTAAAATTGAAGACCATTATAAGACCATAAAACGAAAACTTGGATTTGTTAAAAGAGTTTCATGAACTCGAAAGAATAATACACGAAACACTGCCATCTTTTTGTGCAGTACTGTAACACAGTTTTGCTGTTTCCAGATGTGTAAAACTGAAACGCTTTGCGTCGACATAAGCAAACCGAAATGTTATTGTTATTATTATTATTATTATTATTATTATTATTATTATTATTATTATTATTATTGTCAACAGGCAGTAATCATATTTACTTTATTATGTTGTTTGGGGTGTCGTATTCGTGTGGTAATGAAGTGCAAAAACTGAATTGTATGGTAACTGTGGGAAATTCCCAGCACTTGTCCATACAATCACTTTTTCGCCCACAGACAGAGGCGTCGTGAGGGGGGGGGGCTGGGTGGGGGGCATATGTCCCCGGGCGCAGAATTGAGGGGGCACCAAATTGAAGTTGGGAAGACATCTATTTTGGGGGAAATGGGGTGATGAAACCAGTAACTTAGAATCTTTAAGTTTTTGTGAGTTTTCAGTACACATTTTATATTTAATGAAGATTGACTTCCTTTAATGTTCATTATATATACATGTAATCATTGTGTTAATTACTACACTATCAAATTTTATTACGTACTATAAAATAAGTGGTTCAATGACTGCGAGTCAGTGCAAAGATACTGGATAGTTAACCCCATCAATCTAGTGTTTCGTTTTCTTTCGTGAGCATTTTTTGTGCGTAACTAACTGCAGACTACAATAATTATTTCTGCATTTTCACAAGGCTGAGGCCGATGTTATTATCAATACATAAGTCTACCTCTGGGGCCTGGGCTCTGTGGCTACCGTCTGTGCTAACTTTTTCATATCTTGGTTCTCCCGGCGTGTATAAAATTGTGAAGTTGTGTTGACAACTTGACAGTGTTGTTGTGACAGACGTCTTTCTCATTCGAGAATGAAATAAGTTGCATAAATTAAAATTTCTTACTATATTTTTCGTTGCAAAAAATAAATAAATAAAATACTGGAGCCGCTGAAAGTCCGCGGGACCCTACTTTTGGCGCCAAAAAATCGCTATAGAAAACGCGCCCTCTTTAAATAGCTCCCGTTTTGCTTCATGTCGGGAATGAAAAGCGTGTTTTTGGTGGTGTTTCCCGTAGGGAAAGCAACGGAAATGTTAATAAAACACAAAAGGTTGTCCCGCTAGGCTACTACCGTAAGGCTGACCCGCCAAAGTAAATACGTGATGCTAACCCGTTAATCTACGTACATGAGGCTGACCCGCTACACTGCATGTGTGAGGCTGACCGAAAACGCTAGCCTAGGCTACCTGTAGCCTACATAAGAAACCTCGGTTAGGCTATTCCCTACCTCCCTACCTACATTAGAACGGGCGTAAATTTTGTAACGTTGATTTTTTTAACATATCTGGTCTCAGATCGGCGTGGCGGAACGGCGCTGCGCGCCTTATCCGCATTTTTAATTATTCTTGGCAGGCACGTATGCTGTGGCAAGCGGTAATATCTGTATTCACTGTAGCCACAGGTTACAAAAAACAACTGCACACTAGGGTCAGTTCCAAAACCCTACCTAACCTAGCAGCAAAACAAATGTACAAAGGCAGGTAAATGCTGTGCTTACCTTATTCAAAGTCGCTGCTGTCCGACCACGTAGGTTACGTAGATAACAGTATCGGCTCCGCAGATCCTAAATCCAAAATGGACACGGAACACATTCTAGGTATCGCTTCTGGGAACAAAATAAAATCGTGACTTTCCATCGCGGCGGTTCGAGAAAGAAAGAAAGGAGGTTCTGGTGTTGGCCAAGGCCTATGAATCATATCGTTAGAACGCATTATGATTGGTTCGAAGTATTTAATCCGTAAGCCCTAGGGCATGACCTGGGTCAGCCTGAGATAAGATTGGACGGAACTAAATTTCCCGCAATACGGGAGAGCGTTGCTCCGTGACACCGTTCACGTCAACTTGGTACTTAGAAAAAGTTACGCTCCGCTGAAAAAATTGTCGTTCGGGAAAATCAAGCAAACTGGTCAAGTAAGTTACTTTTTGGGTAGAATCGGGCCCGCTGAACAGTTTTTATTCTATGCAATTTTTCATTTGGTGTCATTGTTAATGAGCTACGGGGGCGTCCCTACGATATGTAAACTATCCCAATTTTACTAATACTAGACTAGGAAGTGATTGCTAGTTTGTCTTAAGCGGTTATTACAAGGGTAAGTTTTGCGTGAGCACAGCACCTGGTATTCCATCATCTATTCTCAGCATGCTCAGGCTAGCATAATCACGATATACTGCTTAAACAAAGTCTCCATAATTTTCCATGAATATATATACATGTATAAACATAACGAAAGAAGAAGTGAGTTAATTTGATTTCCTGTATATGCATACAGTACTGATTAAACTAGTACATTGTAATAGAATTAAAAACAATAAAGACAATTTTTTCTAAGGGCTAAATAAATAATCCCTTAGTTCACCCTTGTTAGGCTTTTGTTATAATATATATCTACTGATTCCTCGTTGGATAGTAGGTTCCGTTCTCAGCGAGCACTCTGCTGGCCACGAGTTCGAATCTCCGACCGGCCAATGAAGAATAAGAGGAATTTATTTCTGGTGATAGAAATTCATTTCTCGCTATAATGTGGTTCAGATTCCACAATAAGCTCTAGGTCCCGTTGCTAGGTAACCAATTGGTTCTTAGCCACGTAAAATAAATCTAATCCTTCGGGCCAGCCCTAGGAGAGCTGTTAATCAGCTCAGTGGTCTGGTAAACTAAGGTATGCTTAATACATGTCTAATTATTTTTACATTCTAATACCGTTTTATTTCCTTGCATATGGTTGATCCTAAGCATCCATCACTTTACTCTTTTGTTTTCATTATTTTGACGCATGTTAAACATTCTTTAAAGAAAAGTAAGGTTTATAGTTAGTGAACTAATTCATCTTTGTTCATATCAGTTTTCTTTTCAGGCATTATAACTATTCAGTCTTTACCACAAAATCTATTTTTTTTCTAGTATTAACTTCTAGGCTGGCAACAAATTGTACATTTTCATGATTTTCTTAGCCCCCTGTGAATTCCCTAATGTTTAACCCCCTTTTTAGTCAAATTTATTTAATTTGCCATTTATCTTTGGTTATTAAGAGTTACTGGTTACTGTGATGCTTTACTATAATCTACATTTTAGTTATCTTATCAACATTTTGGAATTTATTTATGATGGCTAATGATTAATTAATTACAGTATATTTATTAGGCTATATGTAAAATAAACTATTTCAGTTTGCAAATTCGGTTTGTGTTCTATCATTCCAGAATATTATTATGCAAATTAGAATGTTTTGTTTTCAACACAATATATCTAAAATAATGAAGGCAAACATTTCCTGCCAAGATTAGCACACTCAAATGAAAATAGTCCTCCCCCGTCAACCCACCCCCCCCCCCCGCCTTTGGGGGCGCCATAAAAGACTTTGCCCCGGGCGCCAGCAACCCTCACGACGTATTCAGTATTTCTAATATTTCATGTGTTATTCCTTTGTCTGAGATTGAAAATGACATAAAGCTGCATTTAATACTATCAAAACCTAAAGATACAGCACCTGCTGTAGCCCCATCCACATGCAGGCAATAGAGATGGTGTTGGCCAGGGGAAATTTCCGAAGAAACACGACTGGCAGTTTATACCATTTACGTTGCTTGGTGATCTGTTCAAGTTTTTCAGCTCGCTGATATGTCAACCTCAGAAAAGGTTATTACATATTAAAATCAATGAACTTGAGAAAGCAAAGTGTTTTTAAAACAAATGAAACAAACTACAACAATCAAAATGTTGTATCAGTAGAAGTGACGACACTTCACTCGTACCGCGATAGCCAAAACAAAGAAAGGACTGTGTCGCCCACTCAGAATATCATGTTTTTAGTCTAAACCCACATACTATTATGTTTGTTTATAATACAGATACCCCAGTGAAGGTAAAAACCACAATAGGGTCCAACACTGATATGGAACCGAGATACTTTCGCATAGATGAAATCATACCATGGGTACATACATACATAACTGTAGGCAATGTGTAAACTTTGGGGGTAAACTTACCGTATCTACGCACTGTAAAAGAAAAACGCAGCCTGTAAGTGGTTAAACGTCTAGGCGATGTAGGCGAAAGTCGTGTGACAATTTTATGTTTACATTCATTTTTCAAAAATTTTACTAGTTAAATGTGGGGTGCGTCTTCGAGCAAGGAGCGTCTTCGACGCCATAAAAAAAGGTATTTAGTCATTTAACCAAACGTCTGAAATCATTTAATTATTTCACATCCATTTTCAAGTGGTTTAGTCTTGTCACATACATATTCAAGTCATTCATAGGTGGAGTATGTAAGTCTTCAAGTCCCAAACTCATACTATACATGGAACGTCAAATCATTGCTTTTATTCATCTCATACATAATTTTTCAAGTCTTTTCGTCACGTCCTGTGTAGGCCTCCAAGTCATGTAGTCAGGATATCAGTAGGCTATGTCATCAAGTTATAGAGTCATTTAAAATGTCTTACAGCCATTTATTCGGGCCATACAGAGGTCTTTGAATTGATAGCTTAATGCAGCACATAGATTTATAAATCACTGAGGTGTATGACACAAAAGTTATAAAGTTATTGAGTCAACTACTCACAAATCATCCAGCTATTGAAGCATGTCACACGTCTTCAAGTAATACAATTCTGTCATTGATATGCTTGTCAGTTCTTTAATCATTCTATGCGTAAGTCTTCAAGTCATCTATCTTCAAGTCATCTTATCATACATACTGAAGTCTTTAAGTCACATAGTAATGTCATATGTAAATTTTCAAGACTTTCCTGCTTTATGTAAGAATCTTTAGGTCTTTTACGTATTTCATCGCAAAACTACTCGGTTCAATTTTTCATCCATAGTCTTCATGACCCAAAGTAATCAAGTCATGTTACACAATTTTCAAGATATTTATTCATGCCATGCATAATCGTCCTTCATTTAGGTATTTCACATTCATTTTCAGGTAATTTATTCTTGTCACACTTTAAGTCATTCAGCCATGTCATATGTAAGTCGTCATGTCACTTAAACAATGTACAGTATAGAACTTCAAATCATTTATTCATGTCATACATATGTTTTACCGTTTTTTTAAGCCATTTACTCAGGATGAGCATAAGTCATAAGATGACTGAGTTGCCTGAAAGACGTAGACACTGGAACAGCTCTATAACCGGAGGTTTGAAAGTGTAATAGAGGAAAAGGGTCCATGAGAAAAAACTTTAAGAATTGTAGGCCTACATGGTATCTGTGCAGGAAAAGAAATACAGGCCAGGAGTCGAGTAACTTAACAGACAAGTTTTCACTGAGTGCTGGACTTCACCAGGGATCCTCTCCGACATGCTCATTGATGTGGTGCCTCATAGAAAGAGGAATTAGTTTCAAGAGGTGCAAAATAAGACGAGCAGGAAAAAGGTACTGCTGGTTTATTGGTGATCCAGGCGGTTTATGTAGTGGCAGACTGACGTCGCGCTGCGGAATACAATGGGAACAAGGTGACCTGAGGTCGATAATAATTAACAATAAATACAGTGAACGAGTACACTTTAAATTATACCAATGGACAGAATTGAAGTTGAATACAATCTTGATGCCTGCAAAAGAAGAATACATGGTATACAAATCAGAGACAGGTAAACAATTATATACATAGTTTAAATGATTGGATTTGGGTGACCCGTCACGCCAGGTGTGACAAATTGTAGAGGCAAAGAAAATGGGATGTCACCATAGAAAACTTGCTCAGCAGAGACTCTACAAATATTCCCCCCTCCCAAAGACTTGGGTAACGTCTGATTAGTCGGCGTATCTGCTGGGGCGCTGAAGGGTGCCACGGCTGCGTGAGGACATCGGGGAGACACCCAGTGTGTGGGGGCAGCTGACTGCGGGTGTGGGTGGGTGCTTTTGGGGGCGACCGCCTTCCCGCTTCTTACGGGGGGCCAGCTGCGGCGACGGCTGTCCAGGTGGAGGGTGCAGTGTGGTGATGTCTGTGTCCTCCTCCAGGAGGGCGGGCATGACGCGGTCTACCAACACCCAGTTGTTCTTCCCGTGAAGGGCGAGCAGGAACACCTTGTTGTTCCGCTCCAGCACGTGGAAGGGTCCCTTGTAGGGCCTGGTCAGTGGTGGGCGGAAGGCATCATCCCTGACGAAGACGTGGCATGAAGATGGCCGACCTGTCGGTATATGTCCGCTTGCAGGGGGCGAACTTGCTAACTATGTTGCGAAGCCTCTGGACAGATGGGTTGTGGCGGTCCTCTGTAACTAGCTCGCCCGGGACCATGAGGGGCTCACCATAGGTTTTCTCAGCTGCGGACCGCCCTGGGGGCGGTTCTCAACCCAAGGAGGACCCATGGCAGCTGGTATTTCCAGTCCTCAGTGGTACAGTGGGCCATAAGGGACGCCTTCAGGGACCTGTGAAACCGCTCGACCAAGCCGTTGGCAGCGGGGTTGTAGGCCGTGGTGGTGTGATGAGCTGTCCCCAGCAGCCAAGCCAGGGAGGACCACAACTAGTACAGGCTGTGATGTGGTCTGGGACGCTGAAGCGGCTGATCCAACTGGAGAGTAGGGCCTCGGCGCATGCGCTGGTGGTGGCTTCTTGCATTGGCATAGCTTTGGGCCATCTTGTTGAGCAGTCAACCACCGTCAGGAGATATCTGGACCCGCCTGACAGGGAAAGGGGCCCGACGATGTCGATGTGAACATGGCCAAACCGCTGCCCTGGCTGTGGGAACTCGCCTACCCCAGACTCGGTGTGACACCCCACCTTGCTGGTTTGGCACTGCAGGCACTGCCTTGCCCAGGTCCTCGCGTCCTTCTGCACTCTGTGCCAGACGAACTTCTCTGACAGCAGCTTGGCCGTCGTCCTGCCGGAGGGGTGTGACAGCCCGTGGATGACGTCAAATACCTGGCGGTGGCGGGAGGCGGGCACCAGGGGGCGGGGCTGGCCGGTACTGATGTCACAGAGGAGATTTGGGCCCCCGGGGCCGAGGAGCACGTCCCTCCACTTCAGGGACGTGATGGCGGTGCGGTAGGCTGGGGTCTCTGGGTCGGCAGCCTGCTCCCTGGCGAGGTCTTCGTAGTTGATCCCAAGCTGCACCGCGTTAAGCTCGACTCTGCAGAGGGCATCCGCCACAGGGTTCTTACTGCCGGGGAGGCACTTGACGGAGCAGGTGAACTCCGCGATGCCCGGGAGGTGTCGCTGCTGCCTGGAAGACCATGCGTTCCCTTGCTTGGTGAAGGCGTGGACCAGCAGCTGGTGGTCCGTGTAGATTGTGAAGGGCATGTCCTCCAGGAGGAACTTGAAGTGCCAGACTGCTCGGTATACTGCGCAGAGTTCCCTGTCGAAGGTGCTGTAGCAGGCCTCTGTGGGGTTGAACTTCTTGCTGAAGAAGGCGATGGGCTGGGGAGCGCCGTCGATGACCTGCTCCAGGACAGCTCCACAGGCGACACTGCTGGTGTCCGTCGTCAGCTGGAGGGGAGCGGTGGGGTCCTGGTGGGCCAAGATGGTTGCCTCGGCGAGGGCGGCCTTCGTCAGGGAGAAGGCCTGCTGCTGGTTGGGTCCCCACACTAAGGATTTTGGTTGGCCTTTCAGGGTTTCCGTCAGGGGGCCATGGTGTGTGTGATCCCGGGGATGAACCTCCTGTAGTAGTTCACCATCCCGAGGAACTCCTGGACGGCCTTGACGGAGGTGGGGACAGGAAACCTGGTGACGGCTGCGACTTTGGATGTGAGCGGGCGGACACCATCCACGGATACCTCGTGGCCCAGGAAGTCGGCTTTCTGGATGCCGAAGGTGCACTTGTCGAAACATACGACGAGGCCATTCTCCTGCAGGCGCTGCAGGACTGCCCGGATGTGCTTCTGGTGCTCCTTGTGGGACCTGGAAAATATAAGGATATCATCCACGTAGCAGACGCAGAACTTCAGGTCCCCCAGGATGCTGTCCATGAGCCGCTGGAAAGTCGCCCCAGCATTCCTCAGGCCAAAGGTGGAGAAGGCAAAGACGTAGGACCCGAAAGGCGTGATGATGGCGGTCTTCGGTACGCCCTCTGGTGCGACTGGTACCTGGAAATAAGATTTCAAGAGATCCAATTTAGAAAATATTTTGGCCCCGTGGAAGAAGGCCGTGAGATCCTGCATGTTCGGCAAGGGGTAATGGTCAGGTTCCATTGCGAGGTTGAGCCGCCTGTAGTCGCCACAGGGTCTCCAGGAGCCGTCCGGTTTCTGCATGTGGAGGGGGGAGGCCCACGGGCTGGAGGCCTTTTTGCATATTCCCATCCACTCCATTTCGGCGAAGGTGTTCTTGGCCTCCTGAAGGCGCCGAGGGGGAAGTCTCCAGAACCTCGCGTATGCAGGGGGCCATTTGTTTTTATGTGATGGTAGATGCCATGTTTGGCTGGGGGCCCGGGTACCTGGTGGAGCTCGAGCCTGAACACGTCAGGGAACTCCTTCAGCAGCTGTGAGTACTGGTGGGGGGGCAGCAGAGCAGATGGTGGGCGCCTTGGGTCCCGTTGCTAATGGAGGGACTGGCAGGAGTCGGTGTCAAGAAGGCGATTCCAACCGACATCGACTGCCAGCCCGAAGAGGGCAAGGAAATCCACACCCAGGAGCGGGGTCCTTACGTCCACGACCACAAAGTCCCAGGAATATCTCCGGCCAAGGATGGAGATCGACAGGAGCCTGGTGCCATAGGAGAGGATGGGGGACCCGTTGTCAGCCGTCAGGGAGGCAGCTGGGTCCGGTGCTCGCTTGCGGTCCTCTCTGGAGAGCGGGAAGATTGATCTAACGGCCCCCGTGTCGACCAACATCATTCTGCCCGAGACAGTGTCGCGGACGTAGAAGCCTACTGGCTCTGGGCCCCTGGGTTCTTCTGTTGCCATGGCGGCTTGTCCTGGCCGCCACCCCCCTGTTTTTTTGGACGGGTGAATGAACAGGGCGACAGGCAGTTCCGGGCATCCTTGCCGAACCGCCTGTGGTAGTGGCAAAGACCCGGGGATTCCACCTGTTGTGAGGCGTTGGGCGCCTCCTGGTGACGGCGTTGACCTCCTGCTCTGCGCCCTCCTCCTGCTGGATGGAGCTGACAGGGAGTGCGGGTACTGGTACCCGCTTCGTTGCCTTCACGGAGTCCGTCAGGGTGCTGCGCCGTGCGGATCAGGACCTCAAGGGGCATGATGTAGGGCTCAGGGATTTGCGTGCCGACCTCTGGGAGTAGCTGGCGGAGGAGGAGCTCCCGTGACAGGCTTATTTCGAGTTGTTTTCCACTGCCGTCGGTGTCCGGGAGGGTGAGGAGGTCCTGTATCATGCCCCATGACTCCATGAAGCTCTGATCCTGCCGCAGGCTGACGGCGAGGTCGAGGGCGTGGGCGGCCTGCTCAGCGACCGGCAGAGAGCATGCCTCGAGGAGGGACTTCTTCAGGAGGTGGTAGGTGAGGGGGCGTGTGGTAGACACCCACAGGACGAGCTTCCTGTAGATCTCCTCCAGCAGGGCATTGAGTACTCTGCTTGTAACACCTCGTCAGTGAGTTCTGCCAGCCTGAATGGACTCTCAACCCTGTACAGCCACGCCGACGGGTTCCCCTGCGTGAACGGCAGCAGCTTTATGGCCAGGGTGGCCCTTGCTTGTCCTGCCGGGCAGGGGAGACTGCGGGACGCAGGCAGGGGTGTGGAGGAGCACGAGAGCCTCGGCGCAGGGGTGGGCGCGGGTGATATGGGAGGGAGGTAGACATCCGAATCAGCAAGGTTAGCGGTTAACTGAACAAGGGAGGGGATGTCCGCGTCCATGCTCGCTCTTGCCCTCTTAATTGGAGTGGGATACTCGCGTCAAAACGAGCTTGGAAGCGCGCTGTGTGAATCCGTTAATGACGCTGGTGATTTGCCAACGAGAGTCAGCACACTCGAACTCTGGTTACAGCGCCGTAGTTAGACCATTAGGGGCGTGAGGGAGTTCCTGGAGCCAAGACTGAGTTGCCGTATGGGTCCACTAATGGTTCCAGGAACCACTCTGGGGTCACCACTTTAAGAGGTGCAAAATAAGACGAGCCGGAAAAAGGTACTGCTGGTTTATTGGTGATCCAGGCGGTTTATATAGCAGCAGACTGACGTCGCACTGCGGAATAAAATGGGAACAAGGGTGACCTGAGGTTGATGATAATTAACAATAAATACAGTGAACGAGTACACTTTAAATTATACAACTGGACAGAATTGAAGTTGAATACAATCTTGATGCCTGAGAAAGAAGAATACATGGTATACAAATCAGAGACAGGTAAACAATTATATACATAGTTTAAATGATTGGATTTGCGTGACCCGTCATGCCAGGTGTGACGAATTGCAGAGGCAAAGAAAATGGGACGTCACCATAGAAAACTTGCTCAGCAGAGACTCTACATAGTCACCTCGGCGAATGCTTGTTGCACATGACGTTCTATCCTGCAACAGCAGGAGAGAGGCTGTGGCAAGGAAATTTGAGAAGAGAGGAGGACTATGGAGGACAGAGGATAAATATCAACATGGAGATGGAGTGCCTGAATTTCAAGTGCAGGTTGTAATGCATAATTTAGTGTTCAATGTGGTAGAATAAGGAAGGTGGATAAAATCACATCACTATGATTAACACTGATAAAAGAGGGCCAATTAGACACAGAAATAACTCAGGAGTAGGTTGAATGCAAAATTTAAGAGAAGCCTTCTGGTGTCCTAAGGAGTCAAATAATAACTGAAAAGGTAAGACAAAGGATACACGAATCAGCTGTGAAACCAACGATCCTGTGCAGTGCAGAGGCAGGACGACAAAGAATCCAGGGAAAAAGGTGGATGTTGCTGAGAAATTAATGACTTGGTGAATATGTAGGGTAACAAGAAGAGGCCAGATGAGGAATGACAGAATCAGGAAAACAACAAAAGTGAGCAACTCAGAAAAGACAGATATTCAGCCAAAAGCCTGTTGGCCCAGCATTCAACTCTCTGACCGACTGATGAAGAATTCGAGGAATTTATTTCTGGTGATAGAAATTCATTTCTCTTCATAATGTGGTTCAGATTCCACAATAAGCTGTAGGTCCCGTTGCTAGGTAACCAGTTGGTTCTTAGCCACATAAAATAAATCTAATCCTTTGATGCCAGCCCTAGGAGAGCTGTTAATCAGCTCAGTGGTCTGGTTAAACTAAGATATTCTTAATCTTCAGCCAAGAGCACTGAAATGGTGTGAAAAGCATATCTTAGTTTAACCAGACCACTGAGCTGGTTAACAGCTCTCCTAGAGAGGGCTGGCCTGAAGGATTAGATTTATTTTTCGTGGCTAAGAACCAACTGGTTACCTAGCAACGGGACCTACAGCTTATTGTGGAATCCGAACCACATTATGACGAGAAATGAATTTCTATCACCAGAAATAAATTCCTCTAATTCTTCATTGGCCGCTCGGAGAGTCGAACGCTGGGAAAACAGCGTGCTAGCCGAAAGCTCTATCCTTCCCACCAATGAAGAACTGATAAGAAATGGTGTGGCTACGTTATGACAATATGAGGCATACATGAGGAGGAAGGCAGGGGAATGAAGGCGCAGGAAGGCAGGAGACTACAGAGGCCATGGAGGATAATCAACTGCTACAAGGCTGATTCAAGGGAGGGAGGGAGAGGCACAACAGGAGAGGAGATGAAGAAAGGACGACTGAGACGCCAAACCCTTTGGCCCAATTCACAACGGGGAAAGATGAAGAGAGAAAAATATGTCATCCTCTTTAAAATCGTCTGATCAAGCCGTACATAGGTTTTGAGAGTCATTTAATCAAGCTTTATACAAACCGAAGCAATATAGCCATAAAATAAACAAATCTCTGAGAAATTAAGTTACAAATATATCGAATACAAGCTGCAAACATTTAGTAGTGTTCTGCAATTTATTTTCTTGCTTAGCTATGCCAAACATATCACCGAAAAAATTAGGCCTTCCACTTTATCTTCAAATCATTTAGTCATATACATATTTGAATTTTTTTATGTTTATATACACATACAATTCCACCCATATGTCTTTAAGTGTCCCATAACATAAATCTCAGATAGATTT
The DNA here is from genome assembly GCF_040412425.1 of Macrobrachium rosenbergii. NCBI lineage: Eukaryota > Metazoa > Arthropoda > Malacostraca > Decapoda > Palaemonidae > Macrobrachium > Macrobrachium rosenbergii. The sequence continues at coordinate 16,840,436 of NC_089795.1, read as the reverse complement.
CCCATGCCATCCATAAATCATCAAATACAGCACTTTAGCTATTTCTTTGTCCTCAGGTAAGTCTTAATACAAATTAGGCTTTCCACGCACAAGTTTTCATGTCGATCAGACCCTCTTTGTGTCTTCGAGTCAATAAGACACCATGCACAAGTCCTCAGGTAATCAGGCCTTTCATTTCATAGGTTTACAAGACACTGGGAATGCCATGCAAAGTCTTCAAGTAAGTCATGCATGTGATACAATCATGTTTAATCGGCTCATATATAAATCTTCCACGCATTTAGTCATACCATATAGAAATTTTCAAGTTATTAGGTCACTGACAAGGGAATTTTACCATTCATTAGTTTTCGCCTATTGAGTAGCCATGTCATACATACAGTAGTAAGTTATTTGGCTATGAAATTCACAAATTACCCAGCCATTTAATTACACTCTACATATCCTAGTAATATTGGAAATAATCACCATTTTAGTTAGACTATTCGCTCGTAAATATTCCAATCATTTAGTTATAACATGCGTGTCTTTTTGTTTAATTACTATTCCTAATACCATCCCATAATTCATATTAGATAATCAAGCGTTATATATCCGTCATATGTCTTCATGCCATTTATTTCTGTTACATGTAAATATCCAAGGTAAGTCATATCATGTCATAAATCTTCTAGCCATTTAGTTATGTCATACATCCTGTCAGGGCATTTATCATATCATACAAACCTACAAGTTATTTAGACACGTCAAACAAAGTCCTCAAAGACATTTAATCGTACAGTCATAATTCAGACAGCAATTAAGTCCTGCCATACATATCTACAACGTGATCTTTCATGCCTTGCATAAAGTAGTCATATTATTTAGTCATGTCATCCAAAATAACAAGCTATTTAATCGTGCTACACAAATATGTCCAAATGGTTATTAGGCACCAGTCAGGGTAAAGTTTTTGAATCCTTTTTCATTTCATATGGAAAGTTACTTGGGGTCGTGATTTCCCTTTGACCCAGAGTTTCACAAGTTTGAGGAGAATGAGTCATCAGGTTATTTTGCCAGGCACTGGGACCTATGAGGTCATTCAGCGCTGGAAAGGAAATTGACAATAGGTAGGTTTGAAAGTTGTAACAGGAGGAAAACCTCGTAGTTGCACAATGAAATAATTGTTAGGAGAGGGTGGGTGGCAAGATGGAAGGAAGATAATATGAATGGAGGTACAGTCAAAAAAATTAAAGGGGTTGAAGCCAGGGGCCGAAGGGACGCTGCAAGAACCTTTAGTAATGCCTACAGTGTACCTCGTGAGGTGCATTGACGGCACTACTCCCTACGAAGATTTTGTCATGTAATACATGAATTAGTATATAATTCATTTACTCTTACCACTCCTATCTCATCCAACATTTAATCACACATTATATTGTTGTATGCAATACATAAGCAATCAGATAATTCATTCATCAAATTCATGAATCTTCCTTCTGTTTAGTTATTCCAAAAATGTCTCTGGGATTTCTATTCTCCATAAGGAGTATAGTTTCATTCACACAGTCGTGTCATACTTAAGTTTCTAAGTTACTTGATCATGTCCTGTAATCCAGCACAATTTTTCAGGTCACCTAGCCATGGCCTGCACGTCTTCAGCGAATTCCATGATAAAAATTGTCACCCAAAACTACTCATTCAAGCATTACATACGCCTGCAAGTAAATTACGCATACTACATATAAGCCTTAAAATCTTTAAAACCTTACATCATTTTTCATGCTTTACACGATTCTTAAAACCGGGAATGTTCATTTAGTCGTGCCATATATGATTCCAAATTATTTCATGCGTGTTACAGAAAGGCATTCAAGTCATTTCGCTATTTCATGTTTCAGACTCCAAGCAATTCAGTGATACCACACACTAGTTACTGAGTATTTTATTTTCATGTCACCTATCCGTGCCATGCATGAGTCTTCAAGTTATTTCGTTATGCTAGAGATAAGTTGCATTGTCGTTTAGCCAAGCTTTCCCTTAGTCTTCATTTATTCCTAAAGTTCTGAAGTCAATTAGTCGTTTAGTCAGGCTGTGCATGAGTCTTAAGTCAGTTAGGCACATGATTCAGTTTATATAAGGTCATCTGGCATCATAACATCAGAGGTTATTGATGCGATCATTACTTGGTTGCAAATTCAAAATTTTAAAAGCTAAGAAAAGTCCCCTAACAAAGCAGCATAAAATGCAAGTAAGCCTTGAGCAGAATACTAGCTTGTGAGTGGATATGAATATGCAACTGCCATCATGCACAGCATCCCATCTAAGGATCTTAGAGAGGATGGACTGTACCTACCCTCCTCACTATAAGCCTCGGAAAGGTACCCCTGAATCGGGCATTCAGCCAGCAAATGCCTCATAGTCATGGGGACCAAGCAGTAGTCACAAAATCGAGTCACTTACCCGTCTCTTTTTTCCAAGTATACCAACGTCTACCATAGACCAAAGAAAATTCTATTCTTAAGCTATGTAAAGTATTAAAATCATTTATCCATGCCACACCTAAGTCTTGAAGTCGTGCCACGCGCAAGCTTTAGTGAATAATGTAGCTATATATCTCAATCATTTAGCCAGACTATTGCGCAAGTCTTAAGGTAATTTTATCAAACTTACATATGATGATAACAGATCCGTATCGACCTTTGACAATTGAAAAACCCACAAATTGGAGAAAAATATATTGAAAAACACACAGTTTCAGATCGCCGCGCTCCCTCTTCAGCGTGAGGCAATAAAGAGGGAGCTTGACGCTCTGAAACTGTTTGTGCTTTTCAGTACATTTGTTCTCCAGTTTGTGGGTGTTTTTTTCAAATTATGTGTGTCATCTTAAAGACATGTAAGTAACTTATGCATGCCGTAGTGTTGTTTAGTCATGTCATACAAGAGTCTTAAAGTCAATTAGTCCCTATGCTGCATGTGAATCTTATAGCTATTTAGAAATGTTTTCCATTACGCTGCATATAAATCTTATAGTTATTTAGAAATGTTTTCCATTGTGCTGCATATAAATCTTATATTATTTAGAAATGTTTTGCATAACTGTTAAAATAATTTTGACTTGCCTTGCAGATAAAGTATCTCATGTCTAAGAGTCATTAAGTCATGTCAAACGTAAGTCTTAAAGTTAATTGGTCATTTCATGCATCAGTTATTAAAACCTGCCTACGGGAATCTTGAAGATTATTAGGCAAACTTTACATTTATGTTATAGTCACTCAACCGCTACAACTACAACTACGTCTGCGAATAAATCAATTAGTCCTATAATTCATCAGGTCACTTATATAAGTCTTAAAGTCAATGAGTTAAAAATACACAAGCTTAAAGTCATTTAGCCATGCTAAACTAATATCTTAAAATCGATTATCCAAGCAAATCATGTCTTAAAATCGATAAGTCATGCTACATTTTAACCTTCCAGTCAATTGGTCAAGCTAGATCTAAGCTTTAAAGACGTTTAGTCTTCCCCTGCATGCTCTTCAAAGTTAACTAGTGAAGTTATGCATAAGTCTAAGAGTTGTGTAGTCTCTCCATGTGCGAGCTTTTGGATCTTTCCTAGACAGTGACCCCCAAGGGTTTTGACCCGGTATGTATCCACCTTTGCGGCGTGTTTAGTACAAGCTCGTTGGGGATGACCGTAAAAACATAAACAAAAGACTGTAAATATCATAAAGATAATGACCCCCAAGAAAAATTAGGCCTAGATAACAACCCTCGAAAACCCTTGGGGGTCACTGTCTAGGAAAGGTCCGAACTTTTAAGTCAATTATCAAAGTTATTCACTTTCATAAGTTCAAGCGATTCAATCTTGCTTTCCTCACATCTTATCCGTACCAAACCTAGGTCCTAAAGTTAATCATTTAAGCTATATATAAGTCTTAAAGTCTTAAGGTGAATTAGACACTGTCTCAGTTAAATGAATTATTCCATGCATACTTTATTAGATCACTTAATCATTTCAGTTACTTTTCACGCCAATTAATGGTGCCATTGATAAATCTTCAAGTTATTCAGGAAAGCAATAATTAAATGTTAAAGTAATTTAATTATGCAATATAAAGTTCTGTCAATCATTTAATCAAGTTATGTTTTAATCCCAAAGTCATTTAGTTATGCCATCCATATGTACTCAAGTCAATGAGTCTATCTTTACTTAGTCTAATATCAATTAGTCCTGCAGTACAAAGCTCTTTAGGTCACTGAATCAAGTTATGCTTAAATCTTAAAGTTGTTTAATATGCAATTCATAAGTATTAATATCAATCAGTCAATCTATGCATAAGTCCTACTGTCAATTAGTCATGCCATATGTTATTCTTGAACTAATTTAGCCAAATCGAGCTTGAATCCTAAAGTCATTTAGTTATGGATTCATAAATCTGAAAGATAAAAAGTCAAGCTAAGCTTAAGTCTTAAAAGATATTTAGTCATGCCATTTACAAAACCAATTAGCCGAGGTTTATGTAGGTGTAAAAATCATTAAATCTCTATAAATATGCCTTCAATTAGATTAGTAATTCCATAAACACTTTCCCAGGTCATCTAGCCATGTCACAATTCTTCAAGCCCCTAAATTCTTCCATAGAAAAATCTTCTTCAAGTAATTTAGCCACGTCACACAAGACAGGTAATTTAGTCATATCATATATAATACTTAAAATCAACTAGTCAACACAAGTCTTAAAGACGGTTATTTTTGTCACACATATGCCTTCCAGTCAGTTAGCCAGGCTCTGCTTTAGTCGTTTTAGTCATGGTACCTGCAAATCCTGAAGTCAGTTAATCGGGCTATGCCCAAGTCTTGACGTCATTTATCCAAGCCTCACATACGTCTAAAAATCAATTAGTCAAGCTTTGCGTAGGCCTTACAATCGCTTAGTCATGCCATTCACAAGCTTTTAAGCTAAACGTGTATATATCTTAAACCCCACTAGTCTTGTCACACATTTGTCTTGAAGTCGATTATTCGTATTATGCATAAGTCTTATAGTCATTTAGCCATGCCATACAAATGCCTTCAAGTCAATCAGCAAAGCTATGCATGAGTCTTCATGCCGTACTTAACTGCAACAGGTAGATATGAATTCAAGAGATACGAACTGGACATCTTATCCGTTTGTGAAACAAGGTTCAGAGGAATGGGAAAACAGCCTGGAGAACTGGAGTGAGTATATTTCTTCAGGAAGAACAGATGGAATTGTTAAAGGAATAGACATGATCTTTACACCAAGTGAAGACAAGGCTGCTTGTAAGATTAAAATCAACAGTGCGATATGAGTATCACAGAGTGCCATGCACCAACAAGTGATTTATCTGAAGAAATAAAAGAGGAATTTCATACTGAACAGTAGTAAGTTATAGCTGAAAAATTGAAAGTGTTATGAGAAGTATTTTTGACGATCTGAATGCAAAGCTGGCAGGAAAAATGAAGGTGTGGAAAGTGCAATGGGTATGGAAAACCAGGGAAAGACTGGAAACGGAAATGAGGTACAATTTATTCTCTCTCTCTCTCTCTCTCTCTCTCTCTCTCTCTCTCTCTCTCTCTCTCTCTCTCTCTCTCTCTCTCTCTCTTTGCTGCAAATATTTTGGCAATTGGAGATACTCTTGTCCAACACAAGAACATCCATAAATACATATGGACAGATGGCAACCATATACGCCAAATAGATCACAAAGCCGTTAATCGAGAGAAAAAGAATGCTAAGGATCTCTTGGTTCTAAAGAGGAGATGATGTCAGCAGTGATCACCAGCTTGTTATTACCATACCGAAGTTGAAATCAAAAGCATCCAACAAACAAACTGTCAGAGCATCTGCGTTTATTACAATAAAGCTTCTTGAAGTTGAGCATCGAGAGGCTTTTCAACTGAATGTCTAAATAAATCTGCAGTTCTAGGAACCACATCTAAGTAGGTACAGACAATGCATGAATACTGGGCTAACATAAGGAATGTGCATCAGTCTGCTGGAAAAGAAATACAGGGATGTATTAACACCACGAAAACCTAGGATGTCAGATGAGACCTGGGATCCAATAATGAATGGACAGAAGCAAAAGGTACATTTAGATAAACGTCAGACAGACGGTAGAGAATGCAAAATAGAATGTGTTAAATACTTAAGTCTAGAACGTGGAATTAACCAAAACACATGAAGAAGTAAGAGAGATTAATGAGGGATGAAGCCGACAAAATTCACGTATTTATGGAGTGGCAATGGTGTTAGGATAGCCCAACGACTTATTTTTTGTGAAATATCAGTGGGTGAAGTGAAAAAGAGGAAAATGCCTGTCAAAAAGAGGGATGGGTGAATATTAACATCCGAAGAAGAAAACAGATAATGCTGGGTGGAACATTTCTGTGATGTCGTGAATAAGAGATATAAAGGGGGATAATTAGATAGAAGTACCATAAGATGAAGAAGACCCTAAAGTACTATTGAACGAATTCGCGGCTCTTTAACTGGAATAAGTATTAAAGAAGCTTAGGAGATGGAAAGCACTGGACAAAGATTGAATTACTGCACTGAATATTTAAGCTGGTAATGAAATGACACCTCGCATTGTAACCAGACTATTTTGCAGAAGATGGAGAGGAAACAAAGGCTGATGATTGGAAATTGGAAATCATAACAAAGGTGCCAAAGAAAAGTGATCCGACTGAATGTGGTAACTCTGGAGGAATTATTCTCACACTGATTGTGATGGAAATATTCAATATTCTTATTCTCAAGAGCCTGGGAAAAGAGATTGATAAAATACTTAAAGGTGCTCAAGCTAGTTTTAGAAAGGCCAGAGTTGCACAGGTCGAATATTGTGCAGCAGCTTATCTCATTTAAAAATACCTCTCTTAGGGCCATTGTTAACTATGAGAATGCATTTTATATCGTTCACACACTAACATGGAAGGCTTTGCATCATTACAGTACTTTTATCGAATATTTAAAGCTAAGTGAAATTATCTAAAGTGGAGTACTGTTAGGTAAATTTGCAGTAGTTAGCGGGGTGCTACAAGGTAAGTTATGCTCTTCTCATAAATTTCGTAATGAAAAAGTGGTTGGAAGTAGGAGAGAAGGCTTGGATTGGAGAAATGATAAAAAGTTAACAGACTTAGAATACACAGATAGGGCTGTTTTAATCAGCAAGCAAAACACCACAGGACTTGCAAAGCTTGCTTAAGAGAAAGCATCTTCTATCCAGATATGTGGGATCCAAAGAAAATTTTTTAAAAACTGAAGTAATGCGGAAAGACTATGCACAAATGGAAGTAATAACACTAAGTAAAGAGAGAATTAACATGGTTGAATCTTTCAAATGTATAGGAAAAATGTATCCATTGCAGGTTCTCTTGAGCTGGAATTTAGTGAAAGACTTAAAAATGACACTCAAGCAATGTGCAGCTGAATAAGACCTGTAAATCAAATAGACAGAAACCGCACATGAAAATAAGCTTATAAATTGGCCTGGCACAGTTTAATCTGCTGGATGGACATGAGTCAGTCTGACAAGGAAGCATATCTAGAAGATTTTTGTCAGGATGGAATGAGAAATGATCCTTGAGAGAAATGACGAAAGTTTCATATGTATATGAGTTAATGATGAAGGGAAGATGAAGATGCCTTGGATATGCCCTTTACACCACTCCAGGGAGAATAGTACAAGACAGTGTCAGCTGCACTCTACTGTGTATTAGAAGAGTTGGAAGACTCAGACCTACTTGGATGATAATTAAGAGACTTGGGAGCTAGAGATGAACGGAGATTTGGGGAAGATAAGACACAGGAGAGACATGAGTGATGGAATCGGAATTTGACAGAGGCCTTCTGTGATGCACGGCATTTGAGGCAATGATGATGATAATATGTTAAAAGTCAAGCTCTTCCTAAGTTTCAAAGTCAATTAGTCATGCTATCAGTAAGTATTTAAGTAGGTTATTCAAGCTACGATTTAAGGTTTGAAGTCATTATTTTGGTACTAGAATACAATAGTCCATGGTAATTATTTTGGTATGGCAAAAGTCTTAAAGTCAACTATTAGTTATTAAGTCACTGAGTAAGTTTATTATTTTTATACATTGCATCAAATCTACTAGTCGCACCACTCTCAATTCTTCAAGCCAGTTAGCCAAGACAAGGGAAAATCTTCAAGTTATTGAGCCATAAACATGCAAACAAAAGTCCTGAAGTCATCTAATCAAGATATTTAGCCAAGCCATGCAACAGTCTTAAAATTGGTTTAACAGTGTCATTCATTAGTCTGAAATATCAATTAGTCACTATGTCTTAGATTAAATTAGTAACAAGACAATCACTTTTATGAGATTACTGAGTCATGTTGCACTTGGTTCTACAAGACAGTCAACCGGGCCTTAGATAAATCTTAGGTTATTTGGCTATGACTTACATAACTCCTAAATTAACTAAGCTATGTCATGCATATAAATTCTCATGTCTTCTAGTCACGCCGTACAAAAATCAATCATTTAACCTTCTAATACATAGGTCTTAAAGTCATACAGTCATGCCATATATACATAAGTCTAAGTTAATCAAATAACCTGTGCATAACTCTTACCTATTCAGTCATTATATATAAAGTCTTTAAGCCAACTGTCAAAACGTAATCTATTCAAGTAATGCATAGGCCTTAGAGTCATTCATTCCTTTCATACATGAGTTTTAAAGTCAATAAAGCACTCCTTACATAAAACTTCAATTAATTCAGTAACTGTAAAAGTGTCTCCAGTTAAGTTAGCCATTCCACAAACACTTTACCAGATCTTTTAGTCGTGCCACACTTGATTATTCAAGTCATGATATAAATAAATCTCCAAGTTTGCAAGTATATGTATTAAATTCGGTAATCATGCCATGTATAAAGCTCCATAAGTCAATTAATCAATAAGTAAATAAATAATTTACCCATCCCATACATAAATCTTAAATTCATTAAATTTAACTTTTATCAATCTTTAAAGTGTTCAGTCATGACATATAAATCTTAAAATGAACTAGTTGCATTATACACAAGTCTTAAAGTGAATTGGTCAATCTATGCATGAGACTTGAAGTAATTTAGTAACGCAGCACCTAAGTCTTGAAGTCAATTAGTAAAGTTTACAAAAGCCTTAATCATTCAGTCAAGCCATATTTAAGTCTTAAATTCCATTAGAAAAGTTTAAATAAGCCCTAGTCATTCAGTCAAGCCATATGTAAGTCAGCAAGTCAATTTTGCATGAAACCTAGTCATTCAGTCATGCCAATCTAAGTCTCAAAGTTGATTAGTCCAGTTTGCATCCTTAGTCATTCATTCATGCCATATCTAAGTCATAAAGTCAATTGGTCAAGTTTGCACAAACCCTAGACACTCAGTCATGCCATATCTAAGTCTTAAAGTTGAATAATCTACTTGCATGAGTCCTACTCATTCAGTCATACCATACCTAAGTCTTTAAGTCAATTACTAGTCGAGTTTGCATAAGCTCTAGTCATTCAGTCATGCCATATCTAAATCTTAAAGTTAATTAGTCAATTTGCATAAGCCTTATTCATTCAGTCATGCCATATCTAAGTCCTAAATTCAATTGGTTAAATTGCATAAGTCCTAGTCATTTAATCATGTCATATCTAAGTCTTCAGGTCGATTAGTTAAGTAAGCATAAGCTGTAGTCATTTAGACATGCCATACCTAAGTCTCCAAGTCAGTTGGTCAAGTTTGCATAAGCCCTAGACATTCAGTCATGCCATGTCTAAGTCTTAAAGTTGATTAGTCTGCTTGCATAAGCCGTAATCATTCAGTCATACCATATCTAAGCCTGAAAGTCAATTAGCCAAGTTTGCATAAGCCCTAGACATTCCATCACGCCATACCTAAGTTTTAAAGTCAATTGGTCAAGTTTGTATAAGTCCTACTTATTCAGTCATGACATACCTAAGATTTAAAGTCAGTTAGTCAAGCTTGCATAACTCCTAGTCATTCAATCATGCCATACTAAGATTTAAAGTCAGTTAGTCAAGTTTGCATAACTCCTAGTCATTCAATCATGCCATACCTAAGATTTAAGGTCAATTAGTTAAGTTTGCATAACTCCTAGTCATTCAATCTTGCCATACCTATGATTTAAAGTCAATTAGTCAAATTTGCATAAGTCCTAGTCATTCAGTCATGCCATACCTAAGATTTAAAGCCAATTAGTCAAGTTTGCATAAGTCCTAGTCATTCAATCATGCTATACCTGGGTTTTAAGTCAATTAGTCAAGTTTGCATGAGTCCTAGTCATTCAGTCATGCCATAACTAAGATTTAAAGTCAATTAGTCAAGTTTGCATAAGTCCTAGTCATTCAGTCATGCCATACCTAAGATTTAAAGTCAATTAGTCAAGTTTGCATAAATCCTACTTATTCAGTCATGCCATACCTAAGACTTAAAGTCAGTTAGTCAAGTTTGCGTAAGTCCTACTTATCCAGTCATGCCATAACTAAGATTTAAAGTCAATTAGTCAAGTTTGCATAAATCCTAGTTATTAAGTCATGCCATACCTAAAATTTAAAGTCAATTAGTCAAGTTTGCATAAATCCTACTTATTCAGTCATGCCATACCTAAGATTTAAAGTCAATTAGTCAAGTTTGCAAAAGTCCTAGTTATTCAGTCATGCCATACCTAAGATTTAAAGTCAATTAGTCAAATTTGCATAAATCCTAGTTATTAAGTCATGCCATACCTAAGATTTAAAGTCAATTAGTCAAGTTTGCATAAATCATAGTTATTCAGTCATGCCATACCTAAGATTTAAAGTCAATTAGTCAAGTTTGCATAACTCTCAGTCATTCAATCATGCCATACTTAAGATTTAAGGTCAATCAGTCAAGTTTGCATAAAACCTAGTCATTCAATCATGCCATACCTAAGATTTAAAGTCAATTAGTGAAGTTTGCATAAAACCTAGTCATTCAGTCATGCCATACCTAAGATTTAAAGTCAATTAGTCACGTTTGCATAAATCGTAGTCATTCAGTCATGCCACACCTAAGATTTAAAGTCAATTAGTCAAGTTTGCGTAAGTCCTACTTATTCAGTCATGCCATACCTAAGATTTAAAGTCAATTAGTTACGTTTGCATAAATCCTAGTCATTCAATCATGCCACACCTAAGATTTAAAGTCAATTAGTCAAGTTTGCATAAGTCCTACTTATTCAGTCATGCCATACCTAAGTTTTAAAGTCAATTAGTCAAGTATGCAAAAGTCCTACTTATTCAGTCATGCCATACCTAAGATTTAAAGTCAATTAGTCAAGTTTGCATAAATCCTAGTTATTCAGTTATGTCATACCTAAGATTTAAAGTCAATTAGTTAAGTTTGCAAAAGTCCTAGTTATTCAGTCATGCCATAACTAAGATTTAAAGTCAATTAGTCAAGTTTGCTAAAGTCCTACTTATTCAGTCATGCCAAACCTAACACTTAAAGTCAATTAGTCAAGTTTGCATAAATCCTAGTTATTCAGTCATGCCATACCTAAGATTTAAAGTCAATTAGTCAAGTTTGCATAAATTCTAGTTATTCAGTCATGCCATACCTAAGATTTAAAGTCAATTAGTCAAGTTTGCGTAAGTCCTACTTATTCAGTCATGCCATACCTAAGTTTTAAAGTCAATTAGTCAAGTATGCAAAAGTCCTACTTATTCAGTCATGCCATACCTAAGATTTAAAGTCAATTAGTCAAATTTGCATAAATCCTAGTTATTCAGTCATGCCATACCTAAGATTTAAAGTCAATTAGTTAAGTTTGCAAAAGTCCTAGTTATTCAGTCATGCCATAACTAAGATTTAAAGTCAATTAGTCAAGTTTGCTAAAGTCCTACTTATTCAGTCATGCCAAACCTAACACTTAAAGTCAATTAGTCAAGTTTGCATAAATCCTAGTTATTCAGTCATGCCATACCTAAAATTTAAAGTCAATTAGTCAAGTTTGCATAAATCCTAGTTATTCAGTCATGCCATACCTAAGATTTAAAGTCACTTAGTCAAGTTTGCATAAATCGTAGTCATTCAGTCATGCCACACCTAAGATTTAAAGTCAATTAGTCAAGTTTGCGTAAGTTCTTATTCAGTCATGCCATACCTAAGATTTAAAGTCAGTTAGTCAAGTTTGCAAAAGTCCTACTTATTCAGTCATGCCAAACCTAACATTTAAAGTCAATTAGTCAAGTTTGCATAAATCTTAGTTATTCAGTCATGCCATACCTAAGATTTAAAGTCAATTAGTCACGTTTGCATAAATCGTAGTCATTCAATCATGAAACACCTAAGATTTAAAGTCAATTAGTCAAGTTTGCGTAAGTCCTACTTATTCAGTCATGCCATACCTAAGATTTAAAGTCAATTAGTCAAGTTTGCATAAATCCTAGTCATTCAATCATGCCACACCTAAGATTTAAAGTCAATTAGTCAAGTTTGCATAAGTCCTACTTACTCAGTCATGCCATACCTAAGTTTTAAAGTCAATTAGTCAAGTATGCAAAAGTCATACTTATTCAGTCATGCCATACCTAAGATTTAAAGTGAATTAGTCAAGTTTGCATAAATCCTAGTTATTCAGTCGTGTCATAACTAAGATTTAAAGTCAATTAGTCAAGTTTGCGTAAGTCCTACTTATTCAGTCATGCCATACCTAAGTTTTAAAGTCAATTAGTCAAGTATGCAAAAGTCCTACTTATTCAGTCATGCCATACCTAAGATTTAAAGTCAATTAGTCAAGTTTGCATAAATCCTAGTCATTCAATCATGCCACACCTAAGATTTAAAGTCAATTAGTCAAGTTTGCGTAAGTCCTACTTATTCAGTCATGCCATACCTAAGTTTTAAAGTCAATTAGTCAAGTATGCAAAAGTCCTACTTATTCAGTCATGCCATACCTAAGATTTAAAGTCAATTAGTCAAGTTTGCATAAATCCTAGTTATTCAGTCATGTCATAACTAAGATTTAAAGTCAATTAGTCAAGTTTGCATAAATCATAGTTATTCAGTTATGCCATACCTAAGATTTAAAGTCAGTTAGTCAAGTTTGCATAAGTCCTACTTATTCATCCATGCCATACCTAAGATTTAAAGTCAATTATTCAAGTTCGCATAAGTCCTAGTTATTCAGTCATGCTATACCTAAGTTTTAAAGTCAGTTAGTCAAGTTTGCATAAGTCCTAGTTATTCAGTCATGCCATACCTAAGAATTAAAGTCAATTAGTCAAGTTTACATAAGTCCTAGTCATTCAGTCATGACATACCTAAGTTTTAAAGTCAATTTTAGTCAAGTTGGCATAAGTCCTAGTTAATCAGTCGTGCTATACCTAAGTTTTAAAGTCAATTAGTCGAGTTGGCGTAAGTCAAGTCATTCAGTGATGTCTTACCTTAGTTTTAATGTTTGTTAATCCAGTTTGCATATGCTTAGTCATTCAGTCATCCCATACCTAAGTTTTAAAGTCAATTAGTCAAGTTTGCAAAAGTCCTACTCAATTCAGGCATGCCATACCTAAGTTTTAAAGTCAATTAGTTAAGTTAGCATAAGCCCTAGACATTCAATGATGCCCTATCTAAGTTTTAATGTCAAGTTTACATAACTCCTAGGTATTCAGTCATGCCATACCTAAGTCTCAAAGTCAATAAGTCAGGTTTGCATAAGCCTAGTCATTCAGTCATGCCATACCTATGTTTTAAAGTCAATTATTCATAGTCAAGTTTGCAGAAGTCTTAGTCATTCAGTCATGCCATACCTAAGTTTTAAAGTCAATTATTCATAGTCAAGTTTGCAGAAGTCTTAGTCATTCAGTCATGCCATACCTAAGTTTTAAAGTCAATTAGTCAAGTTTTCATAAGTCTTAGTCATTCAGTCATCATGCCATACCTAAGTTTAAAAGCCAATTAGTCAAGTTTGTATAAGCCTAATCATTCAGTCATGCCATAACTAAGTTTTAAAGTCAATTAGTCAAGTTTGCATAAGTCCTAGTCATTCAGTTATGCCATGCCTAAGTTTTAAAGTCAATTAGTCAAGTTTGCATAAGTCCTAGTTATTCAGTCACGCCATACCTAAGTTTTAAAGCCAATTAGTCAAGTTTATATAAGGCTAATCAATCAGTCATGCCATAACTAAGTTTTAAAGTCAATTAGTCAAGTTTGCATAAGTCCTAGTCCTTCAGTCATGCCATGCCTAAGTTTTAAAGTCAATTAGTCAAGTTTGCATAAGTCCTAGTCATTCAGTCATGCCATATGTAAGATTTAAAGTCAATTAGTCAAGTTTGCATAAGCCTAGTCATTCAGTCATGCCATACCTAAGTTTTAAAGTCAATGAGTCAAGTTTGATAAGTCCTAGTCATTCAGTGATGCTATACCTAAGATTTAAAGATAATTAGTCAAGTTTGCATAAGTCCTAGTCATTCAGTGATGCTATACCTAAGTTTTGAAGTCAATTAGTCAAGTTCGCATAAGTCCTAGTCATTCAGTCATGCCATACCTATGTTTTAAAGTCAATTATTCATAGTCAAGTTTGCAGAAGTCTTAGTCATTCAGTCATGCCATACCTAAGTTTTAAAGTCAATTATTCATAGTCAAGTTTGCAGAAGTCTTAGTCATTCAGTCATGCCATACCTAAGTTTTAAAGTCAATTAGTCAAGTTTGCATAAGTCTTAGTCATTCAGTCATGCCATACCTAAGTTTTAAAGTAAATTAGTCAAGTTTGCATAAGTCCTAGTTATTTAGTCACGCCATACCTAAGTTTTAAAGCCAATTAGTCAAGTTTTTATAAGCCTAATCATTCAGTCATGCCATAACTAAGTTTTAAAGTCAATTAGTCAAGTTTGCATAAGTCCTAGTCATTCAGTCATGCCATGCCTAAGTTTTAAAGTCAATTAGTCAAGTTTGCATAAGTCCTAGTTATTCAGTCACGCCATACCTAAGTTTTAAATCCAATTAGTCAAGTTTGTATAAGCCTAATCATTCGGTCATGCCATAACTAAGTTTTAAAGTCAATTAGTCAAGTTTGCATACGTCCTAGTCATTCAGTCATGCCATGCCTAAGTTTTAAAGTCAATTAGTCAAGTTTGCATAAGTCCTAGTCATTCAGTCATGCCATATGTAAGATCTAAAGTCAATTAGTCATGTTTGCATAAGCCTAGTCATTCAGTCATGCTATGCTAAGTTTTAAAGTCAATGAGTCAAGTTTGATAAGTCCTAGTCATTCAGTGATGCTATACCTAAGTTTTAAAGTTAATTAGTCAAGTTTGCATAAGTCCTAGTCATTCAGTGATGTTATACCTAAGTTTTAAAGTCAATTAGTCAAGTTTGCATAAGTCCTAGTCATTCAGTCATGCCATAACTAAGTTTTAAAGTCAATTAGTCAAGTTTGCATAAGTCCTAGTCATTCAGTCATGCCATACCTAAGTTTTAAAGTCAATTAGTCAAGTTTGCATAAGTCTCAGTCATTCAGTCATGCTATACCTATGTTTTAAAGTCAATTAGTCAAGTTTGCATAAGTCCTAATCATTCAGTCATGCTATACCTATGTTTTAAAGTAAATTAGTCAAGCTTGCATGAGCCTAGTTATTCAGTGATGCCATATCTAAGTCCCAAAGGCAATTAGTCAAGTTTGCATCCTTAGCCTTTCAGTAATGCCATATCTAAGGCCTAAAGTTAATTGGTCAATTTTGCATAAGTCCTAGTCATTCAGTCATGCCATATCTAAGTCTTAAAGTAGATTAGTCAGGTTGCATAAGCCATAGTCATTCCATCATGCCATACCTAAGTATTAAAGTCATTTAGTTTAAATCATGATTATAATCATACGCTAGTCTCAAAGTCAGTAAGTCTGGCTTTGAATAAAATGATGTTAAAGTCATTAATCATGCTGTGTAAATCTTCAAGTTAATTTGTCAAGTTATAAATAAGCCTTAAAGTTCATTAGTCGAACTTTGCCCTGGTCATAGTTATTTAGGGATGCTATACTCAGGTCTAAAGGTTAGTCAAAGTATGCACAAATATTAAAGTAATTTACTCTTGCCATATGCTAGTTCCAATGTGAATTAGTGAAGCTTTGCATGAGTCTTTGATTTATACATTGAGTCTCAAAGTCATTTAAGAATGTCCAACATAAATCTTAAAAATCAGTTATTCACTGGTCATAGCAATTTAGTTATGCATTACTCAAAGCCTTAAAGTTATTGTCATAAGTATGCATGAGTATAAAAGTCGCTTATTCGTGTCATAAATGAGGTTCAAAGTCAAATAGTCAAGCTTTACACGAGTCTTTAATTAATACATTAAACTATAAATGTCTCCAATAAAACTTATTATTCCATGCAAGCTTTATCAGATCATTTAGTCATGCAACACTTGGTTATTCATCGATAAGTCTCCAAGTTTAAGAAATGCTTTGAATCACTATTATTTAAATATACTCATGTCACATGTAAGTCTTACAGCCAATTAGTCAAGTTGTGCATAAGTCTTAAGTCATGCCGTGTATTGAGCTGCATGTCAGTTAGTCAAGCTTTACATAAGCCAACCAGTGGTTTAGCCATCCCTTACAAAAATACTGATTTCTATTTATTAATTTAAAATTTGCCTATGCCTTATGTAAGTGTCAATTTATGCACGTCTAAAAGTAATTTGGTAGTGCCATGCAAAAGTCTTAAAGTTAATTAGTCAAGTCTGTATTACTCCTGAAGTTGGTCATTCATGTCATGAATAAACTTCTACATCAATTAATGAAGCAAAAATAATATTCAACTAAGTTAGTATGCCCGTACACAAATCTTGCTTACTATTTAAATACAGCTTTGTGTACGTCTTTAACGCATTTATTTAGGTTACATACAAGTCTTCAAGTCAGTTAGTAAAGTTATTCACAAGTCTTAAATTCTTAATTATGCCACGTGTGAACAAACAGTCAAACCCAATTAGTCAAGCTTTGCGTAAAGACTTAAAGATTTGAAGTCATGGGGACTTTAGTCATGGCTTACATACATCAATTCATTTAAACAAGACTTGTCATAAAGTGTTCACGTTAGCTTGCAAAGTGTTAAAGTTAACTTGCATAAGTCTTAGCCTTTTAGTTGTGCCATCCATCCGAGTCAAAATCAATTAATCACTATTTATTTTAATTAAATAAGGTATTCCTTACAGACTTTATCTCATAATTTTGTGGTGTTCCGCTTAATTTTTTTCAGCCATTTACTAATCTTGCCAAAGTTAAATCTTCTAAGTTATGTAGCCATGCTTTAAAAAATCCAAACTTAATTTAGCTGAACAATCTATACAAATTTTAATGTCATTTATTCATGTCATAAACAAGTCTCAGTCATTTAGTAATACCATACATCAATGTTAAAGTTGATTAGTCAAAACATCCATAAGTCTTAGTAATTGATTCATGCTATATACAAGTCTGAAAGTCAGGAAGTCACGCGTCACACTGGTCTTAGTTATTCAGTTATGCCATACACAAGTCTTCAAGCTAATTAGTCAAGCTGTGTATAATTCTCAAAGTCGTTGCCCACCTGAAGCTTGAAGTCAATTAGGCAATCTTTATGTAAGTCTTAAAGTCATTTTACCCACTATGAATATACCTTCAACTGAATGGGTTGTCCCAGATATACTTTATAGATCCTTTGGTCGTGTTGCGCCTATTTGTGAAGACAGTTAATCATGTCTCAACCAAATCTTCAAGTTATTTGTTCCTCGCTTTAAACACGTAGCTGCTAACGTAATTTAGCCATGCCTTACTCAATTCGTTAAATCAATTAGTCATGTCATGTTCTAGTTTCAAAGTAATTTACTTATGCCATGCCTAAGTCTTAATAAGGTCTATTGTCAAGTTACACGTCATAAAGACATTTACTCATACCATTTGTGATACTTGAAGTCAATTAGTCTGGCTTTACATAATTCATATGGTAAGCTTTACATAGATTTTAAATCTTTTAATCACTATGCACGTACTTCAAATAAATGTTTTGTTCTTTCAACACTTTATCATAACATTTTTTCACATCCTATTTATTGTTGAAGCCGATGAAAAAATTGTTCACCTCATCCAAAGTTATTTGAAGCCATTTGGTCGTGAAACATATCTTGAAGTTAATACGCCAGTATCAGTGTCATAAAGTCATGCCATACATAGGTCCTGCATTCAGATAAAGTTAAGATATATTATGCATAAGTCTTAAAACTTTTCAGTCATGTGACAGTCAACTTAAGCAGAAGTCTCAGTCATTTTCGGTCATGCATGTAAAGCTCAGTCACGCAAGAAACGTGTCCACATTTTATAATGATTCCATACCGACATCTTGTTATTTAAGCATCATGTCTGCTTTTGAACTTACTTGTTAATTCGTTGCATAGACATAAGTTTATTTAGTCAATGTCATGAAAGTCTTAAATACCTTTCTTAATGTGATACGTAACTGTATTTTTCTTTTCATCAAGGCTTATATAAATTTGCAAGTCATCTAGCCGCAACTTTCTTTGAGTTTTACCAAATTATTTTCTTATAATGGTCAGATTTCATTATATACTAACTAATTTTGCTACTTGTAAAGGTCGTTTCCCGTCCACAAGTCATCAGTAATGTCATAAAAAACTTTATGATATCTTTTCAATCTAAATTCGAGTTCACTCACTGCCATTGGGTATTAATCCTAGTATTACAGTGCAGTATTTACATTTTTACTTTATACATAATTCTTGAGTTTTTTTTTATTTCATTTAACAAGACTGTTAAAAGTCTGTGATTGCTCTGTAATTCAGTAAACCAGCAACATTTTGAATTTCTAAACAAATTTTGAAGAAACTTCGCCATGCCATAAATTCAGCAAGTAAGCCCACTCAGTCACCCATAAAAAAGAAGTATCGATATCCTTTTAGACAGATATAGCATTCAAATTCTCTGAACGCCATGGAAGGCCAGAAAATTGCGTTAAATTGCAACACAAATTATGTAGTACCACTCTAATGAAGTTAACATTCAAACTAGCATGGGTTTAAATAATTCAATATCATCTAAAACTCTACAAGAATTTGGTTTCTTTGTCCATGCTTCCTACCAGCCATTTGTTATGTCTAAGGTCCCAAGTCGTATTAAACACAAGTTTCTCTATGGTCATTTTGCTATCACTGGTCATTGAATATGCTGTATTCCTAATCCATCTATGCAGTCATTCAATCATGTCTTTCAATCGGTGGTTTCTGGAAGGATAAGTCTGAAACCATATCGCCTTTATCATTTAACTGGGCCATTTGGTTTGCTAATAATGCACAAAGAGACAACCCTGAATAATTTGGCTTTATCAAACTTCTTTAAACCCAAGTCACATCGGTCTGCTTGGTTCTGTCATTTTTTGTCAAACAGAAAGCTCCGACGCTCTAATCATTACGCACATGTCACCTAGATATCTATGAATGATAAAAATGATTTATGAAAACTATTTAATGTTTGTTAGTAACAAAGATTTATTCATGTCCTCTAGTCATTAGCCTACAGTGTGAGGTCAAAAAATCGTTTGGTCATCAGCCCTGAAATTATCTTATCTTAGATGCGAAAGTCATATTCAGAGAAATTCTTGACACTTCCATCATTTATCTTCTGTATAAAGCCTTAAGGCACCCTGTATCATTATTCTATTTCATACAAGAATCCCTAAGCAGCATGGCCACCGGTTTTAAGTCTCAGAACCATACTCTGTTTCAACTCATCTGTCCCCGAAATTAACATTCATTGACACCTGGTCATAACAACACTGTGGGATGTACTGTAGTACCCGCAGACAGGGTATGAGAGAAAAATGGTAGAGGAACGATACAAGAGAAAATAACAAACGAATGCTTATAAGAGAGACGGGAGGGAGAAACAAAAGAATGCAGAGAGAGAGAGAGAGAAATAACGGCGATCCCATTGTCTCAAGGCATCGTATTACAGGACTATGCCTAATTTTTTTTTTCATACTGTTGATTAATTGACAAAATCCAGTACTTTTAATATAAACATTTTAACATATAATAATATACCATACCCTTTCAGTTAGGTTGAGTTTTTCCTTATCACTTTTTTCTTTCCTCCATTACTGTTACCCGCTTCGAGGTAAAATCGGCTCACCGTAGGAAAAACATCTTTAAGTGCGCCTCTAATAAGAGATATTTTCTTATTTCCCTTATTTGGATTAACACATACTTTTCAATGATGATAAGCTTTTGCACTATTTAGTAACAGGGAAGGAGGAATGCATTCTTGTACATAGGCCTATGCTGGTTTTACCTCACACCAGCCTTGCCCACCCCTAGTGCCTATCATCTACAGTATATATATATATATATATATATATATATATATATATATATATATATATATATATATATATATATATATATATATATATATATATATATATATATATATATATATATATATATATATATATATATATATATAAATGGATGCATGTATGTGAGTGTGTAAGTATGTTCCAGCGTAACTTTGAAACGCATTGAACGATTTCAACCAAACTTGGTATACATATGACTTACTATCTGGAAAAGAATACTGTGGAGGTAAGACATCACTGATTTCCATATAAGTATTTTGGTAGGAATTCAAAGTCTATTTGCTTACACTCGAATATGATGGAATTAAGACAATCAGCAGCCGACATCATGAGCAGTGTTACCATGAAAAATTGTTAGTAAAGACAATATTCCGATGACAGACCAGCTGACATCGACCCAAGAGACCAAGAAGCTTAAAATTTACACGTTTTCATCGTACAAAGGGTAGGGATTTTACTCTTAAATTCTTCAGCCATTCTATAACTATACATGCAACAGTCAGTCACTTTAGGCATACGCAAAAGTTGGGTATTTAGTCATGTGTCATGTAAGTCCCACAAATCATCAAGTTATGCTATAGAATTTTTTGTCTGTGTATCTAGTCAAGTAAAACATATATTCCTGAACTGAATCATCATCATACGTCAGTTCCAAAGTTATTCAGTTACATAGATAACCTCCAAAAAGTCCTTTGATCATATTAATTTCACAGGTTCCCTGTCAAGCCAGAACACACATGTTACCAAGCAATTCAATCTTTTTTTCAGTAATGTCCAAAGTAATTCAATCATGGATACAGTAATGTAAGTTCCAGAGCCACTATTTCAAGCCAAGTTATAGGCTTCTAACATACAGTCTTGCCTCAGATTAACTCCCAAGTTCTTTTGTTGCTGTGTATGAGGTATCACGGCCCCCCGAATCACAATTCACAAGTCCAATCTTATTGTCCTTTCGCAATGACTAACGAAAGATCTTGACTTAACCTTTCATGTCATGCGAAAGTCTTTGAGTCATGTAGTCCGTTAATAATGAAACTGAAAATTTATCTAGTGTATATCATACAAGAGTTCCAAGACCAATAATCCTTACATGTTATTGTTGAAGTCCTTCAGACACAAGGTAAGAGCGCAGCCGTTTTTTAGTACTGTATTACTTGAGTTGAAATATGTAAAACTTTAATATGCAAACCTGTCATAATGCAGTTGAAACTGAGCTACCAATGTTATACAAAAGCTAAAATCATAAAATGCATGAGTAATTGAGTCAGTACATAGAGTCCTTCAGTTAAATAATCAGTGTATGAACCCCAAAACATTACTAAGAGCCCAATCATGGAATTTCTCTTCAGCTATACTTTGGGCTGTAAGTACTTAATTTCTTTATGCACAAATCTTCCCGCCATGTAATCACTGCACAAAACAGCTCATGCCACCTGATCAACGGAGAATATAAAGAAACGTCTTGCGCCAATCAGAAAATTAATTAGCTTCTAACAAATCTGAGTATTTCCTCAATATATTCAATTTTGTTTTAGGACCCTAACAATTTTGAAAACGTAAGTCGATTATGCTTCAAAAGTCCTTGAGTCAGTAATCATTTCACCTTTCTCCTTAAATCAAGGTCGGATGTAATAAATAACTCACAAGTTAGATGCGGGTTCATGAATCATCACATATTACATAACTTTCTAATGTCACCTAGCCATGTAATAACAACACTCATAACACTCGGACAAAACTTGTATCAATGTTGAGTCCAAAAACTATAATCATTAGATTTTACCTCAAAAGTCATTTAATGAATTTATTTAGTACTGTTATATGCAAGTTCGCACAACTGTACCAAAAAGAAGCTCCTGGTCTGCCTGATCTCTTTAAATGTAATGCCCGGTCTTTTAACTGAGTCCCTGACCACTTAGATTACATTAGAAGTCGTGAGCTATTTAATGAATCTAAAAATCTTGTCCAGTCATTTGTTTACCATAAAAAGTCTGTACGCCATTTGGGCACCATGAGAAGTCATGAAGACATCTAATGACTCCTAAGTCTCAAAGTCATTGGGTCATGATAAAATGTTTGTTCCTAAAGTCTCCAAGTCACTGGGTCATGATAAAATGTTTGTTCCTAAAGTCTCCAAGTCATTGGGTCATGATAAAATGTTTATTCCTAAAGTCTCCAAGTCATTGGGTCATGATAAAATGTTTGTTCCTAAAGTCTCCAAGTCACTGGGTCATGATAAAATGTTTTTGCTAAAGTCTCCAAGTCACTGGGTCATGATAAAATGTTTGTTTAATCCAAGTCACCGGGTTGATAAAATAATAAATTTCAAGTCATTGGGTCATGATAAAATGTTTGTTCTAAAGTCCCCAATCACTCATCTGATAAAATGTTTGCAAGTTATCAAAAGCACACGAGTCATTTATTAATCCACACTTAATTTAATGAATTTGCTAGAAGGTCCAGTTCCCCAATAAGATTTTGGTAGCTATAAAAATTTCACAAGATATTTAATTATGAAAATTAACTCGTCTCGAAGTCCATAATTAAGTAATACAACTACCAAGTAAGATATTCTGTCAGTCCTGCAAACAAATTTTACAATTCCCAAGTAACTAATACTTGAAGTTCCATAATTACTTTCTACTGCTCCTAAGTAACTTACTCTGTACGTCCCAAAATTAATTCTTAAAATTCCTAATGACTTATTCTAAAGTCCCGTAATTAATTTTTATGATTCCTATATAATTTATTCTTTAAGTCCCTTGATTAAGTCATACAGTTCTTAAGTAACTTATTTTCTACGTCCGGTAATCAGTTCTAACAGTTCTTCGATAACTTAATCTCTAAGTCCAATAATTAATTCATACAATTTCCAATTAAACCTTCTCTAAGGCCAAATTAACACATACAGTTACTGAGTAGCTTATTCAATAAGTCTTATGATTCATTCTTGCAATATCCAAGTAACTTATAACTGAAGTCCCATAATTAATTTTCACAGTTCCTAAGTAACTTATTCTGTACGTCCCAGAGGTTGTTCATACAACTCCTAGTACCTAATTCTCTAAGTCACGTAATCAATTTTTTCAATTTCTAAGGTAACTCGACTATAAGTCCAAGATTAATTTATACGATTCCAGAGTAACTTATTCTTTAACTCCATAATTAATCCGTACAATTCATGAGTAACTTATTCTCTATATCCCGTTATCAATACTTACAATTCACACGAAATTTATTCTTGCAGTCTTTTAATTAATTCATAAACCCCTAAATTACTTATTCTGTTAGTCCCATAATCAATTCATACAATTTCTAAGCATCTTATTATCTCATACGGTAATTAATTCTTGCAGTTCCTATGTAACTCTTTCTCAAAGTCCTATAATTAAACCATACAATTCCTGAGCAACTTATTGTGCCCCGTAATTAACTCTTACAACTCCAAGTGACTTATTCTTGAAATCCCATAATCAAATCTTATAGTTCCTAGGTAACTTATCTTCTAAGTCCCATATCTAATTCTTAAAATTCACTAAAAAACTTATTCCCTCAGCCCCATAACTAATTCACGCACTGTCTAAGTAACTCTTCTGTAAGTCCACGATTTCATACATTTCATAAATAATTTATTTTCAAAGTCTCAAAATTAATTTATAGACGCCCTAAGTAACTTTTTCTGTAAGTCCCCAAATTCACAAATTCCTTAGTAACTTATTATCCCAGTCTTGTAATTATTTCTTATAATTTCCAAGTAAGTTATCTCTAAGTTCCATAGTTACTGTAATTCATACAGCTCTTTAGTAACTTATCCTCCAGTCCGTAATTAATTCATACAATTCCAAAGTCATTTATTCTCTGCCTCCCCTAAATAATCTTTCACTTCCCAAATAACTCATTCTTAGGTCCAACAATCCATGTAGGTCTTCCTAAGCAACTTATTCTGTGAGTTCTAAAATTAATACAAACAATTTTTTAGTAACTTAACATCTAAGCATCGTAATTAATTTTTACCTTTCCCAAGTAACTGTGAGAATTCTTCAAGTCCCATATTCATTTAATTCAATTCCTGAGTAACTTATTCTCTATGTCTATAATTGATTCTTACAACTCCCAAGTAATTATTCTCGAAGTCCCATAATTAATTTATACAGTTCATAAGCAACTTAATTTCTAAGTCCTATAACTAAATTCATACAATTCAAAAGTAACTTGTTATCTAAGTTCTGTAATTAATTCTGTCAAGTAGTTTAATTCATACAATTCCTTTGTGACTTATCTCTAAATCTATTTAATTCACATATTTACTAAGTAACTTATTTTCTAAGTCCTGTAATTAATTCTTACAAATTCCAAGTAACTTATTCTTGAATTCCCGCAATTAAGTCGTACAGTTCCTTAGCAACTTATTCTGAAAGTTCAATAATTAATTCTTACAATTCATAAGCAACTTATTATCCAGGTCCTGTAATTGTTTCTTAAAATTCCCAGACAAATTTTTCTCTAAGTCCCATAATTAATTCATGCCATTCCTGAGTAACTTTTTCTGTCCCAAAATTAATTCTTACAACTCTCAAGTAACTTCTCTTTGAAGTATCATTCATCATTGTCAATGCATTCTGTAAGTTCATAATTAATTCATACAGTTCTTAATTAATTCCCTATCTTAGTCCTATAATTAATTCTTACAATTCCACGTACCTTATTCCTCAAGTTCTACAATTCCAAGTGGCTGATTCTCTAAGTTCCATGATTAATTTATACAGTTAGTCAGTAACTTATTTTCTAAGGTCTGCAGTTAACTGCAGCAGTTCCATAAGTCATTTGCTAATCATTTCCGACATCCATTCGTCAGTTTGTCAGCATGGAAGTCCCGAAGTCATTTGATCATTATAAAATTCCATAAATCATTTGATCATGTTATTTCTTTTATCATTTTAGGAACTCGGCAAGCAACTGAATAATTTGGTCAGTCTAAGGAGTTCATGTTTCACGTAGTGAATCCATATAGATCTTTCTGGTCTTTGGTCACGATCAAGTTTGCACTGGGCATTACTGTAATTCAAAAACTTAATAAGCTGCTTACCCACTTCATACTACATCTTAGAAGATGTTTATTTTTATAAGAAGTCAATTAGTCATCCAAAGTTAAATTTAAAAGGTTTCTTTATAGTTATAAAAATTCTGTAGGTCTTGTATCATTATAAGAAAGCTTATAAATTTTCTTTTTATCATGAAAACTCCATAAGTCATTTAGTGAATTCACACTGATCCCTAGAATATTCAGTTATTATACAAAACTCTTTGGTCATTTTATCAATATAAAAAAGCCATGCCTTTTAATGAATTTACCTAATTCCCTGAGCTATTTAATAGCAGGAGTTCCAAAGACATTGGTTATTACAAAAAGATCGTGTCATTAAGTGATAATTTAGTCCTTCATAACTTGGTTATTGTAAAATCCTATAAGTCACCTAATAAAATCGTAAGGCCCCTAGGATACTGACTCATCACACAAACGCCCATACATCGGTCTGTCATTATACAAAGTCTTCGAAGTCATTAAAATGAGTTCACAGAAGTTCATGAATCATTTGGTCATTATAAGACATTCTGCAAGTCACTTGGTTCTTGTAAGAAGTCCTTTAGACTCCTAATGAATTATCACTAGAAATTAATTTAACTAATTCTAAAAGTTGCTAATTCATTTGGTTTTTATCAAAGGTCTATTCTATTTAATCAGTTCATGTAAGTCTCTAGGTCATTTCGTCATAATCAAAAGCTTAAGTCCGTTGAATAATTCACTGAAGCCTCTAAGTCATAAGTTCATTATCAAAAGCTTATGTCACTTGAATAATTCACTGAAGCCTCTAACTCATAAGGTCATAATCAAAAGCTTGTGTCGCTTGAATAAATCACCAAAGTCTCTAAGTCATAGGGTCATTATCAAAAGCTTACGTCATTTGAATAATTCACTGAAGTCTTTAAGTTGTCTTGTCCTTATCAAAAGCTTATGTTGCCTATATGATTCATTTGATCATTATCAAAGTCCATGCAAACTAAGTAATTCGCATAATTTCTCAGTCTATTAGCCATTAGGCCATTAAATAAGCGCTTAAGTTTTTGTTTACCATAAAGTTACATCATTCTCTCGGCCGTTTTCAAAAGCCTCGCCGTTTAAAGCACTCACTCAAGACTGTAAGTAACTTGGTCATTATTTACAGGCGTAGTCTATAATTTATTTATTGAAGTATCACAAGTCCCTAAGTCATTTGGTCATAGCATTAAGTCCATAAGTCATTTGGTCATAACATTAAGTCCATAAGTCATTTGGTCATAATATTAAGTCCATAAGTCATTTGGTCATAATATTAAGTCCATAAGTCGCTTGGTCATAACATTAAGTCCATAAGTCGTTTGGTCATAATACTAAGTCCATAAGTCATTTGGTCATAATATTAAGTCCATAAGTCATTTGGTCATAAAATTAAGTCCATAAGTCATTTGGTCATAGTCATTTGGTCATAACATCAAGTTCATAAGTCATTTGGTCATAATATTAAGTCCATAAGTCATTTGGTCATAACATCAAGTTCATAAGTCATTTGGTCATAATATTAAGTCCATAAGTCATTTGGTCATAATATTAAGTCCATAAGTCATTTGGTCATAACATTAAGTCCATAAGTCGTTTGGTCATAATATTAAGTCCATAAGTCATTTGGTCATAATATTAAGTCCATAAGTCATTTGGTCATAATATTAAGTCCATAAGTCTTTTGGTCATAACATTAAGTCCAAAGTCATTTGGTCATAATATTAAGTCCATAAGTCGTTTGGTCATAACATTAAGTCCATAAGTCATTTGGTCAAACATTAAGTCCATAAGTCATTTGGTCATAATATTAAGTCCATAAGTCATTTGGTCATAAAATTAAGTCTATAAGTCGTTTAGTCATAACATTAAGTCCATAAGTCATTTGGTCATAATATTAAGTCCATAAGTCATTTGGTCATAGTATTAAGTCCATAAATCATTTGGTCATAACATTAAGTCCATAAGTCATTTGGTCATAATATCAAGTCCATACGTCGTTTGGTCATAATATTAAGTCCATAAGTCGTTTGATCATAACATTAAGTCCATAAGTCATTTGGTCGTAATATTAAGTCCATAAGTCATTTGGTCATAATATTAAGTCCATAAGTCGTTTGGTCATAACATTAAGTCCATAAGTCACTTGGTCATAATATTAAGTCCATAAGTCATTTGATCATAATATTATGTCCATAATCATTTGGTCATAATATTAAGTCCATAAGTCATTTGGTCATAATATTAAGTCCATAAGTCGTTTGGTCATATCATTAAGTCCATAAGTCGTTTGGTCATAATATTAAGTCCATAAGTCATTTGGTCATAATATTAAGTCCATAATCATTTGGTAATCATAATAAACTTCCCTACATCATTCAATGAAATCAAACAGGCTCACCATTATGTTAATTAGTCATCATGCAATAGTGTCACATAAGGTTCTTCAGTCATTTCATTCATCAACATGAATTCCTCGGTCATTTGGTGCTTTTGAAAAGTCCGTCAGTCACTTGGTATCTATTCCGAGTCTTCCAGTCAACTACTGATTTCAAACAACTCCAACAGTTTTTGGTAATATAACAAGGTCATGAATCATTTCGTCATTATCTAGAGCCCTTTAGCTATTACGGGAAATTACTAAGTCCCAGTCGTTTGATCCATTCTTATAGATTCCAAATTATTTAATTAATTCCCACAATTTCTTAAGTACTGCGGCGGTCATTATAGAGAGTTTACAAATCACTTGGTCATTATGAAAAGGGCCATTAAGTTAGTTATTTTGTAGATGTGAAAAGTCATTTACTCTGGTAATAGATTTGTAAAATTCTGTAAGTCGTTTGGTCATTATAAAAAAAGTATATGTCATAATGTAATTATGAAATGTTCATAACTCATTTGATCTTTATAAAGATCCCATATTCACCAATACCTGAGCCATTCAAAGCTTCACTAAAGTTCCAAAGTCATTTAGTCACATTTACCACAGTCACAATGAATGCCCATTAAGACATTTGGGCATTGCCAAAAAGGTCGGGGTGGGGAACATGAGGTATTTAACTGAATTCTTAAATCATTTAGTTATCATCAAAGTGCACTCAGCATCTGGTAGTTGTGAAACTCCGGATGTCATTTGGTCGTTATGAATATCTTTAAGTCGTTCATTCATTGATAAGGGTCAAAAAGTCATTTGATTAATGAAAAAGTCCACGATTCATTTGATAAACTCACAAAAGTCCCTCATAATACAAATTCGCAACTTTGCTATAAAAATTCCAAAAGTCATTTAATGAATTCGCATCTGCCCCTGCGCCATTTGGACATTACGAAGTGTTAAAGATCTTTTGGCCATTGTAAAACTAGTCTGGAGGTCCACTGGTCTTTATAAAAAAGTCTATGAGTCATGTAGTCAATTCACAGCAATACCTAGGAATTTAGACATTATGCTCAAGCCATTATTCTTTAAAAGACTAGGAAAGGTTCATAAATCACGTAATGAGTTCTTGAAAGTTCTTTGGTCATAGTCATAACAAATTCTATTAGTCATTTGTTCATTGTAAAGTATGAAGAAATAATGAATTTCAAATTCCCTGAGTCACTTCATGACAGAAGTTCCTAAATCCATAATCCATAGCGTTATTGTAAAAAAAGTTCAGAAATCATTTCGTTATGCAAAAAGGTTATCATTCATTTAGTTGTAAAAAGTTCACAAATCTTTACTCGTTACGAAATTTTCATTATTCAATTATTGCAAAAACGTCCGCACTTCGATGTCATTACAAAAGTCTGTAAGATGTTGGTCATCATGAAATGCCATGCAATGAATTTACGTAAGTCCAGAAGTCATTCGGTCACTGTCAAAGACTATACGAGTCATTTCATGAGTAATAAAAATCCTGATTTTCTGGTCACCGCACAAAGTTCCGAAATTACCTGGTCATGCTAGTCATTTGATGACGTCACCAAGTTATTCAAGCATTACATAGAGTTTCACAAGATACCTAATGAACTATCATAAGTAGCTAATTATACCTAAAAAGTATGTCATCATTCTTGTAAATACAAAAGTTCATGAATTATTCAATAATTGTGGAAAGTCATCGAGTTATTCAATAATTTTCAAAATTTGGTGTCGTTTAATGAATTCGCACAAGTGACTAAGCCTATAGTTATATACATAAACTCGTAAGGCAACTAATATATTCAAACAAGTCCTATACAGAAGTCCATAATTATCTAACGAATAATTGGCCCAAGTTTCATTCAGTCATTGTCAGTGAAAGAAAATATTCTTTACCGAAGCTCAACAAGGAACGAGGAGATAGCATACCATGTAATAAGAATTTCATCAAGTCATTCAGTCAACCATTATGATATTCATCCTAGCTGCTGACAGTCACAAGTCAAACTGACCATAAATGAGACGTTCCTATAACCGAATTTAGCCGGAAAATCAAAATCACTCCTTGATACCAAATATGGTCTTCTGCGTCATCTGGCATCTTCCCAGACTTAGTTAGCGGTGCCAAAAAGAAGTTCATTGTTTATATAGTCAGTCATTAAATAAGTCTTTTCAGTAGTCTAATTAGCAAGTCATTTGTTTATTAGTCACAAGGCGTTCAGTTATTTAACCAATCAAACCAAGTTCTTGAATTAAGTAGCCATTAAGTAAATTTAGTATTGCCACCTTGCAATATTAAGGTGAAGTTATAAATCCATCTGGTCTTCATCACAAGACTGAAAGTTATTGCTATTAATGGTAAGTCCTACAGTTGATAAATCACTACACTGAAGCCAACAAATTTTTTCATCGATATTAATTATGTGGTACTGGGTCATTTAGAAAGACTGTACATAAGTTTAAAGATACTACTGCTTACTAGCAATATAACCATTTTGTCACTGCAAATTATTCTCAGACTTCGTCGTCAGAACGTTTGATTTCAAAAATTACTTAACTGTTTCAAAATTAAGATCCTGGTGTCTTAGTCCTTCGAATATTGATCTCTGCAACTCGTTCCGTGTCATAAGACGCTTCAATAAACATGAAGTTTTGGCAGCCAAAAGTGTTGACGCCATTTATTTTTGATGCATAAGCCACTAGCATTGAAAATTGCCTGTTAGTCATTCAGTGATTTCAAACAAGCGCTTGGTTTCTTTGGCAGCGATATACAAAGCATCTGAAGTATTCTAGTATATGTTGTATGAAGGCTCTAAACTGATCTAGTCTGGGTATAAGGATATCTCTGTAATATTTAATCGCTACATTAATTCAGCCTTCAGGAAAACAGAGTGATCTCAAATGTAGATACCACTGACCTCAAGAAACGGAGGTTCACGAGGCGAAATTCATAAACCTTGACAAAGTGGAGAATATCTATGAAGTTATAAGAAAATTATATATTTTATCTACTGTACGGTACCTATTGTATAAGTGCCCTAGAGGTTTGGGCGTTTAGTTGCAAAATCGTGTCAGAAATTTATAATCTTTCCCGTATTGTAGTATATATCTGTCTGGCTTCTGTTAGAAACTTTGAATAAAGCTAAATGACTGATTTATTCTTTACACAAATGTCCTTCCGTTACTCAGTAAATTCAAACAAATTCACAAGTCGTCTACTGTTTTATCATTATATGAATACCTTTGTAAGTTGTCGTTCTTATCATGTGGAAATCTGGCGGCCATTTTATAAATACGCAATTATCTAGCCATTATACCATCCAGCAAGAATCAATATGACAAAGAATGACGCAAAACGTTAGTTCTGGGTTATCATTTTTAATATCTATAAGAATATTAAGTTATCAAGATACGTTATTTATAGTATGTAAGAAAATCCAAATCCAAAATGACTGAGTGATGGCAAGCAAAACATCCTCGGTCGCTTGGCTGCATGAAACAAATTCTTTCTTGCTTGCGTTAGTCAGCTATTGTCCTGCAAGTAGCCCACACGTTCTTCCACCATTAATCACTTTATATATTATGAGGTCTAAAAGTGATGGTTTGTTAAACATAAGTTTGTAATGTAATTAGTTCATTTAATAAAAAAATCCTAGCCACCCAAACACTACACTTCATCTCCGGGGTCATTTGTCTTTGGTAAATCTTGCGTCATTCTTTATTGTTATACTTAGTTCCAGAAGCCATCTAACAGTACAGAAAGATGTTTTATTCAGTCATGTTACAAACAAGTTTCTACGTCAGTTATTTAGTATCTCAAAGTCATTTTCCTCATCCTATTAAAATCCAAACCTCATTCATTCAGATGATTAAAAAAAAGGCCCCAGATCACTTGACAATTGCATGAATAACGTCCTGGAGTCAGCCACACACGCCATGTAAATTAATTTACTCAGTTCCATCACTAGACGCCCCACTCAGTGACATCTGCCTCATTTTATTTAATTACCTAAATGTTCTCGCCGTCATCTTATAATTTTGCGAGGTATGTTTTTTGACTTAGTCTTGTCATACACAAACTTCAAGGACGGAATATTCCGTCATAATACATTAGTCATGAAGTCATGAAGTGTTCTTATAACTAAATGAATGGTAAAATAAGATAACACCTCAAGTTCAAGTAAATGAGTATTTACTCTCTCGATATCATCAGTAAGCGATGTGACTGCCGAGTGTAGGAGTAGTAAGTGTAAATGGAACGAATTATAGCAAATAAAGGAAACAGCAAATGAGGTGAGGGTAGTATCTTTTGTACATGTATAAAACCGTCGGGTGATGCTGAATCCACTGTGTCGTAGCAAATTTGATAGAGGAAAAAGTGAGCACGCCCTATTGTAAGAATTTTAAATGAAATATTTAAAGAACGCCATCCCTGCGTTACTCTCACTTAGGGAACGCAGTCCAAGATTTAAACGTTCCGACATTAAAACAACACAGTGATCTATTAAAAAAAAAAAAAAAAGGTACTTCACAGTTAAACCAGTTTAGTCAAGAAAGAGTTAAATTTCACAAAATTGCACGGAGAGGAAATGATTCCCAAATTAATAATGACAACACCTTGTGAAATGATTGTTAGCTGTATGAAATGAAATTGATCTGGGAATGAGACGAGTTCTTAGTTCCAGAAGAGATTCCTGAAGAGTTTGGATATAAGAAAGTGATGCTGTATCGTCACGTTAACGGGTTTAACTTGTGTCCAAGTGTTGCGCTTTGACTAGGAAAATAAATTTTCATTCTTAGGGTGGCAACACTGTCTAAATCAGCTAGAGAAATTATTCCTGCACGTTCAGTTTTACTAATAGGAATGCCCAAAGAGACAGGACGATGACAATGGATGAAAGAAATTAGGTGTTATTAGTGTTGACGATGATAACAAAAGAATAATTCACAAGTCTGTGAATGAAACTGGAAGAAAAGTTATCGCGTGACAGCGTAATATTTTGAAGAATATATTAGTACTCAGCGGTAAATTCTAACGTGTTGTAATATCGACTGGTATTTAAAGATCTTGTTGACAAAACTAAAATGAAAGCGTGCAATTTAATCAGGTACTGCAGCGTAATTTAAATAAAAACGTGATTTGTATGATCAGATGCTCAAAAGCAAATGCGGGATAAGTTTTGTGGTGCTGAGATATTCATAGACAGGCGAAACTGAATATTGTCACGATAAATCAAGTCCTGCTGTTTAGGAAATGTCGACATTTATATCTGTATTTCCACTATACAGTGAGTGTTATCAGTCTGACATAATTGTACCACAAAATGCTCACCAGAGTCGAGTCAGGAACAACACTTTTAGTGACAGACTCCCTGGAAACGTCAATCTAATATTAAGCGATATCATTTCGTGGAAAGTTACTCTGCCATCTGTTTGGAAGATGGAGAAATATTGTTGTTATATGTGGTCATTGTTGTTATATGTGGTCAGAGGACGATGTGTCTGACCGAACCAGGTGGAGGAGGAAAGCTGTCAGAAACATCGACCCCACACAGAGGTGGGAAAAGATGTGGAGAAAAATAAGAATATGTGGTCATTGTGTCTTATGTCATATGAATTACTACTACTGGAATTTAAAATATTTTAGTTGTGACCAGTGCGTGGCCCCGTTATTATGTTATATAACAGTTCCTAAAATGAAACTTCAGAGACTCTGTACAAAGCAGTTATGTTCGAAGTAACAGATTTCCTACCTCATGATATGAAGGATAAAGATAATTTTTTGGATAAATAAATGTCGGTCATGACTTTTGTACGTTTGCAGTCATGTCTGTCACCGGAAAGTCAAGTTCCATCAAACTTCTCTAACGAATATATCAAGTAAATTATCAGCATGTTGCGAGTCACGAAAGCCTTTACAAGTCGGGGTCCGGTCTGTCTCACTGATAAACCCTGTCAGTAAGTACATTTCTGTCTGTCAGCATATTTCTGTAAATAGTGAACACCTAGTTTGCTATTTCTGCAATACCACATTACTTCGGCCACTGATGTATTAAGTCAGTAATATCGGTACAGTAGTTCAGTAGGTAAACAATCAAATGGGTATTCAGTAAATCATACGTTAATCAAGTACTGTATTGAAGTTCATCGTGCTAGTCACCAATATCATGTCACATTCGATTTAGCAACGTAACAACATGCGTCCTGCCCATCACTAGAAAGTCCCCCGCCTTTCCTAGGAAGTCCTTTGACTTTCTTGGAAAGTCCTTTGTCTTGCCTATAAAATCTTTTCTGTAAAATCTTCTCACATGGAATTTTGTCTTGTCTCCTGCTGAATGTTCGCAGTTCGTCATTTAGAATAGCATTCAGCAGTGATTTTGTTGTTGACATATAAACGAAAGTGCCGTCCCCTAATATATCATTTTATCATGCGTGTTATCGAAAAGTCAAAAGAGTCTTTTCGCCGAAAATCAAAGTCAGCCCCTGACAACAACTGGAGGTCAATTTATGTATTGGTCAGCTTGTAAAGTTTCGGTTTGTCACTGTAATGTCTCGCCATGTTTGTCATTGTAGCCTCTTCAGTTATGATTATTTTTCATGCTGTTTCTGAAGGGAGTTTTTAACACGTAGTTGTAGAAATTACGAGTCTAGTAGTCTACAATACAATTTATAACATCAGTTAGTCGAGTTCCTTCCAGGTATCTGTACTATTCATTCAAATGAAAGTAAAGTGTTTTAGAGGTCAAATTCCTGATGGAAAGTGGTGACTGATGTTTTAGCAGTCGATAAGACGTTTGATGTCATCCAGTGTCAGATTGTCAGATCATTCAGTGTCAGTTCAGTCGCAAGTCATGTCGAGAAGAAAGGATGCAAGGTCAAAAGAAGTCACAAAGGTGAAACTCTCATCAGTTATGTCATAAAAGTCAGTTATGGAAGTCAGTCTATGTATTTGCTTATGAAAGTGAACAAACTGTTCTATAAATACTTTGTACAAGACCTATATAAGGTCAAATAAATAAGTGCCATTTTGTCTAAGGCTACAGGTACAACGAAAACATGAAGGTAAGAGGGGTCACGTGCTATCAGGCTCTTACTACCCAACTGCAGCTTAGCTTGTTGTCACTGAACTCCGTTCCATCAGCCAATCACAGTTCATTTTGACCCCAAATGCCCAGTCACAGCTCATGCCTGGATAGCGTGTTTCTCGAAGACGCCAACTCAGGTACGTCGTATTTGCCATCAATGGTACTATGCTGAAAAGAGCAAAAAATCTGGAATAAATGAAATGATAAATGATAACAATGATAAGAAAAACCCAGCTAGGTGTCGTTGTAAGGATGGCAGACATTGAACTAATCAAAATAAGATAAAAAAAAACGTAGTCTTCTTTAAGAGTAAAGAGGAAGGCAGCCCCTACCTTATTTATGGTCGTCGCTTCAACGAAAGCGGATTCATCCATACGACGGCGTCTGTTGGCAACTATGAAGGTATCGAATCCTACGGGTATCGGTCCAGTAGGCTGGGGTCTGTTTAGAAATAGAGAGCAAGCGCATATAAAATAGATTCTTCAAAATATGGACACTAAATTGAGGCAAATAAACACATAATACTTATGCATACCCTGATTCACAACCAAACTTGTATTTTTTTTTTAATAAAAGACGGCCAGATAAAACATGTGTATAAAAGTGGTGGAACTGAAATACTTGAACTGCGATCAGTATTTACAAAATCATAAAAGGAAACCAGAAGTAGGAATAGAAAATGAACACCAAAGGACTTAGAATACAAAAAGATTCCTTAGTTGTTATAAGAGTAGCTAAGCTAAAATCAAACATTTGTCAATTGCACAGACAACAGGGTTAAACGTGGCTGTCATTAACGAAGATTCGAGACCCATCGACCAAGGGCCTCGGAATCGATTGTTTCCGAACGAAAACTCATCCAAAACACGAAATCATTAGTGAATCGAGAAGAGTTCACTGTATGGCCAATGTACTCAACGTAAATGTTCAGAGCTACAATAGCAAACCAATTTGGAAATTATCCAGAATCAGTAGACTAAAACATAAATTTTCCTTACAATGAAAACAATATGGAACAGGAGTTTTCTGTGTAAATATGCCAGTTTAGCTTGGTTATTATTTTGTTCTTTTAGTTTCCCACAAACACTACATATACACATTACGAATATTTTCTAAAAGGCAAATATCAGTTTCAAAAGAACAGAAAGTACATCGTATCCTTTGTCATCCAGGTGCCTTCCCAGCTCTCATAAGAAGTTAACATAATGCAAAGGCCTGAATATTAATAGTTTTCAAATTAGGAAGGCTCCACGAATCTTCCAGCAATCATACGCAGTAACTGCAATGCAGTTATCAAGCGAGGAAGAAAGTCTCCTGCCACATAAATAATCTCATTTGAACATGGCTTAACAAAAATTTTTTGGACCATGGGAAGTCCTCCGCTAGACAACCTAGTGTTACTCGGTTACTCCAAGTAGTTGAAATGCCTGATCAGAACGACAAATTTCACTGTTTCAGTGCTTTCCAAATTCTTTTCTTTGGCCTCTTCAATATTACCCAAGGATTTTCCGCAATCTTTACAGCTGAGCCATTCCGAATGGCCTCTCTCATCAGACACAGAAGAGCACATTCAGATCTCCTACCAGAATTTCCATGAAGTCAGCAATAAGGATCTCGACTACTTTCGGCGAATATGACTCACCTGAATTTCATTATTGTTCTCTTGAGAGAATAGTTATATCCCGTCCACGTGTACCAGTTGACTCCGTCTGCGAAGGAACGATGAGGTCCCCCAAGATACCAACCGTTCAGATTAGCGTCGTGACAGTTTCCATACCACCAGGCTCCCTGATGAAACACAAATCAATCAGTCGTCTGTACATATTCACTGGATGCAACGATAACCGTAATGACATCTTTGCGCAGTCCTGAGATAAGACACCATTCAGTTGCGTGTTTCCATAATCCGTCGAGCGACATAAAATTCGAGTTTTTGATAATATATCCTGCGCAAGTTTCATATCAGTTAAATTTATACTCCTGTTCTTGTTATTTAACCGATTCTGTGAGCTGGCTTACCTTGTAAAGTCGAGCACAACTCCTTTCAACGAAGTCTCCATCTCTGTTGTCGTTGTCGACGTCGAAGGTCGAAAATGGAAGTCCGTTGTGCGAGTACATTGAGTCTCCTAAAGAAACGAATCATAAGACAACCAAATTCCATCTAATAAACATATGCCTTCTCTCTCTCTCTCTCTCTCTCTCTCTCTCTCTCTCTCTCTCTCTCTCTCTCTCTCTCTCTCTCTCAGCTTATCCGTAACTTAACCCAGTGTTGCATCTCGAACCGATTTCCTGGCACTGACTTATTACTAGCTATTGTCAGAATGGATGTGGACCGATGAAGTAACTAGTATGAAATCATTTAAATTTACAGCATCACTTCGGTAATTCACAAACACTACGTTACGCGCAGCGTGATTATCGTGTCGTCAAGTTGCTATGATATACTTGTACATTCCTCCTGGAATGACTGAAAATAACCAACCGTGTTATTATTGACCCTGCATCATCTAAGCATTAAAAATTACAAGATAATTATTTGGTGCTAGTATGCAATGTAGGCTACCATTCAATTGATAATTAAACATAGTCATCCTTATTGCATTTATTATGAAGCGTACATCATAATAAATGCATCATCTAACTACTTCTTTACTAACAGACTATGAAAACATTTCTTTATGCACCGCCGCGAAGTGTATGTTGATTAAAAGGCATCCACTACCAGTTCTCAAAAAGATTCACTCACTTGCGCATCCTCAGTAAAACTCTGAATAGGGCGATCATGCAGATTCACTCACCTGCGTTTCCAAAGTAAACATTGGCATGGTAAAGTCTGTAGGCGTCTCGCTCTGACCCAATCCTGAAGCCACGATACCGGGCAAACCTCCTGTTGCCAGACCAGTCCTCCAGTTCGATGTGGAGTTCGTAGTTGGTCTCGTTGTCGACGTTCGTGAGAGCCCACAGGAGGATATTGCCTAAAAACAGTTGTTTGATGTCGGTCTTGAGTCAAAGTTGAAGTTGAAAGAAGAAGGTGGCAGAGGAGTAAGAGCTGAACAGAGTTTAGTTCAAGAATCTGGTCCTGTGTCAAATGACTGGAGGTTGAAGGGTGAACAGCGGAAGCTGTGAACAGTCAAGGATTACTGGAAGTGAAGAGAGAGTGTTTTGCTTTCAGAAAAGATTTCACATAGAGAAAGTTTTCGCTATTTTACTCTGCCTACATGCTTTGGAAGTAGTAAAACTTGTATTTAAAGACATTCTGAACACAAAAAAAGCGTAACATTACTGCACAATACTATAAGACAGCATATTTATCGAAAGAAACTGAGACAAAAAAAAGAGGAAACATGATTAAATAAAATTTAAAAGGTAATTATATTCAGTACATAAACCACTTTTGAACAATGAACAAAAATGATTGTGTCAGTCAAATAATGTATCTGTATAAATGTCCCTCGTAGACAGTTGCTAAATACTGGATCCAGTAAACTGAAAAATGCAGAATTTAGCCACTGACACATATTTCATAAAACGACGATTAACTGTACTTCAGAGAGAAAAATACTTTATGCACATCCATCTGAGAGTTAGGAATAATTCACTGGTCGTATTAAAACCTTTGATGTCCATAATACTATTTCTTTGAGGGTTTGTGACATCGCTGTCAAGAAGTATAACATCAATATAAGATACCTCCTCTCATTACGTTTTCGTCAAGAGATACAGACTTCACCGAAAAGAAAGTAAATAAAGCTATTTTCTTGGCTGTAATCAGTTGTCACTTTCAAAAACATGTCATTGCTCGCTTTCTCTGTTTGTGTCGACAACAATCTCACAGCCATTCTACGTAACAGCCTAACGGCTTTCAAGGTTTTCTCGGTCGTTCACTCTTAATTGCTTTCTACCCCCTAATTCTCTCTAATCACGACCCGGAGTATATGCTTTTTTTTTCTTAAAGTCTCGTGCCTCAAAGATAGAGTTAAAGACCTACAAGCACCTTAAAGGATTGTGGTTAACTATTTGATTATTTGACTGATGACGTGTGCTATCCACTAAGCCAGTCACTTCCACAAGTCGCACAGCTCACAATAATTCTTTTTGAAGTCTTTCTCTTTCTTTTTTTTTTTCAAGGGATTTTAGGTTCATTACTTGTTTACATAAAAAAATATGATGAATTTGTTACTCTAAATCCATATAGCACACGAGAATACGAAACAATGTTATGCGCTAGGTGTAAAAAAAGTGAAATTTCACTATAGAGCGGAAGTTGCAGGGAAAGTGTTATTTGCGTAAATTTGTGGTCTAATTTGCTTCAACTGCACCGAGAGAAAA
The DNA here is from genome assembly GCF_040412425.1 of Macrobrachium rosenbergii. Taxonomy (NCBI): domain Eukaryota; kingdom Metazoa; phylum Arthropoda; class Malacostraca; order Decapoda; family Palaemonidae; genus Macrobrachium; species Macrobrachium rosenbergii. The sequence goes on along the minus strand of NC_089795.1, from coordinate 16,801,127 downwards.
TATGACGTGAGCACTAACAATGTAACCTGTGCTTTAGTGTTCCTCTGCATGCATGCGAGTCTGTTCATGTTTGTTTCTGTCTAGGGTCTATTTGTCTCAATGAAAGAAGAGGACGCAGACCACTTTTGCATGTCAGAGAAATTTTCCCAGTCTGTGTTCGGAAGTTTTATATTTTACTCGACTTAGGAATAAAATTATATTTTAATCGCTTAGGAGTAAACTTATATACAAAATCCCATTCAATAGACATCAGCCTATGCCGTGAAGAAAGTTATAAAATAATTATTAATGCAGGTACGAGAACTGGAAATATGAGAAACTGGACGGTCATTTTAGCTAAAAAGAGAAAGCTTGATAAGTGAAATGATCGTGAGAATGACCACCGCTTTTAGACATAATGCGATAGAGCCTGTTGGGAGAGCATCCATTGTGGCATCTTTCAACTTGTCAGCACCAAATTCGATGGTAAAGTTTTCACCAAGTAACCATATGGTGGTTATTTTCGCACATACTAACCAATATCACGAAAAAGCTTGCATCTAGTTCCAGTTACCATGACAAAAATTCGTGCTCCCGTAATACCGCTTCGATGGACGCGCAGCGCGACTTCAATTTTGCCACGATATTTTCAGATGTGCTTGTGACACACTATCTCAAGGAATAGAAGCAAAAATAGCAACAAAATCTCAGAAAGATGAAAATTAGCAATAACAGCATGCATTAATAAGCTGACGAGAAGGAACCACGCGGTTTTCAAAATCACGATGTCACTTGGTGCTGATGCCGGTCGATATCAAATACATTCGAATTTCTTAGAGAAATAGCTGTCTGGGAAAGCGTTGAAGAGTAATTGTCATGTTAAAAGCTTCAGAATGAAACGAAATTGTGGGAGAGAGAGAGAGAGAGAGAGAGCATACGTTTGTGCCCAAAAGTATAAACATACATAATGTTTCCAGATGTACGCATTATACTGTCTAAAAGAAGCAGTGTTACTCATCACATCATTTCTTAAACAATTATTTCGGGCCGTTAGGGATAAATTTCTAGTGAAGTACGAGATAACTACTATTTCTTCTTCTTCTTCTTTCTTCTTCTTCAACCTTGTCGACAAGTCACTGACCGGCACCGCTCCTTGAGACACACCTTCCTTTTCCCCTAGCATTGTTTGCGGTTGGGTAAACAAGTGTCCCGGTGAAAGTTTTTCTCACATTTGTTTATCCTACGACTTTCTCTTTCCTCAGTGTATCGAAAATAAGTAAAGTTTCTCACCACAGAGATTACAAATATCCGCCTAACACCGTTGATACTAAATTTCTGTTTAGCACACGGTATTGGGATGACATATAAATATGACCGAGAGTGAAAAATATAACAATTATTTTAGACACACATGTATCTATGTCACAGGTCATGAGGAATAAAGTGACTACAAACTGTAAGACCTCCAGTGAATGCAAGGAGAGCATTGTCATACGGTAACAGAGGTTTAAAGTTGATTAGTTCACCTTTTGTACCAGGGAACTGTCGCCATTCCAGGTGAGTCTACTCTGTTGTAAATGACAACCTAATTACCCATTACTGTTTCTGTCATGATCATCATGGCCATTTCTACGAATTGCAATAGCGTTTTCTATCATCATTGCCCATATTACTATAATATTTATGTCTGTAAATAAACTTTCTATCATCTAACTATCCAAAGATCAAGCTCCAATTATAAGAAGATACCAATGTCTACGAGGGACATTCACGTGTGACTTAATGAATTCCTTAATAACTTGAGAGGAAAATACGCGCACGATATTCTCGGAAACAAACGTGATGAAACAGAATTGTTTAATCAATAAGCAATGTAGTTAAAAAAAAATAAAGAATGAAGTTGTGCTGACATGACTTACCCAGCCAGAACTCCCTGTCAAAGTCACCAAAGCCCACTTTATAATCTTCCCAGCCTCTCATGAAATTTTCGTGCGGCTCCACGTCGTCTCGAACCTACGGGAGTAAAATAACGAAGGATGATAAGTTGAAGAAAAAATAAAAATAAATTCCCCCTCAGGGGAGTACTGCCGTCAGTGCCCTCATGCGGTGCATTGTAAGCAGTGCTTAAGGTTCTTTGTGAAGTCCCTTCGGCCCCTAGCTGCAACCCCTTTCATTTCTTTTACTCTAACTCCGTTCGTATTCTCTTTCTTCCGTTTTACTTTCCACCCTTTCCTAACAATTATTTCATAGTGCAACTGCGAGGTTTTCCTCCTGTTACACCTTTCAAATCTTTTTATTGTCAATCTCCATTTCAGTGCTGAATGACCTCATAGATCCCATAGCTTGGCCTTTTGGTCAAAATTCTATATTCCATTCCATTCCAACAAAAAAAATTTGCCTCACAAAAGGTGGTTTAGCACTTGCCTAAATATTCGAAAACAACTTCTGATTTAAAATTGCATTTGAAAGATCCTTGGAATATTGAATGAGAAAACTAACCAAACCTCTGAAGGACAGACTTCATCATCATTACACTCATCGCCGTCTGTCTGTTTCGAGGGACTCTCCCGAATGTCCTCATTTGGTACAGCTGGCTGATCCAATTTATTTGTCATGTAAAGTTTACAGTTTTCTTGAATGGCTCTTTCCTTCGTAATGTAACTGTTTTCGAATGGCTGCGTCTTCAATTTCTTGTTCATATCTTTTTTATTTATAGGGCAACATACTGAACAGAATGGTTGTCCTGTATTCATTCCTGTGCTATGTGTGTATCACTAATTGTTTGTCATATTTTTTCGTATTAGCAGTTTCCTGTTCCCAAAAGCCTTGCTCAGCTGTATTTTTCATCTTTTTCTGAAACTCTTGCGAGTTCTGCTCTGTGAAGGATGGACCACGGTATGTGTACACTGTCTCAGCTGAATGATAATCCTTTGTTTTGTGGTCTCTCCGCGCTTATGGAATAGGCTACAAGTTGGCCTGTGCCTTTGTCCTGATTATTTCCAAATTTCTGGCACTTAACTTATAGTATCACAAGAAATCTGTCATAAACACTGTTTCACTTACTGGGTAGATAGCAGTGTATCATCACTTGTCCCTATGTAAGTGAGAGGAAAGTTTACCTGCAAAACACAAATATGGGTTTGATAAAACTGGCAATCCAGTAATGACTGCTAGATCGCGAGAAGCAAAGACCACGAGAATATTGCTTACCTGGAAAACAGTCCAGCCTCCCTGTTCGTTCTCCATGTCGCAGAACACTTTCCATGGACCCTGGACGAGGTTGGGCGGATGGATGAGATAGATGCCGCTACGCGTCGCTCCCTGCGTCGCTCTGATGTCGTGACAACTCGTCCCCACGTGGAACGATCCTCCGGTGGGAGAAAGAGAATTTCGAGAATCTCCTCTTTAAGAATACTAATACGTTACCGCATTAGATATTAGAAGATTTACCATATATATATATATATATATATATATATATATATATATATATATATATATATATATATATATATATATATATATATATGTGTGTGTGTGTGTGTGTGTGTGTGTGTGTGTGCGTGTATGTGTGTTTGTGTGTATGTATGTATAAATGTATGTCAGATCAGCTATTTATTTTTCCCTCCAGTTTGCCAGAAGGAATCTAAGTTGTCTAAAACAAAATTAAATCTTTGTTGCTAGAACGTGAATTTTTCAAAAAATGTGATGAACACGATGGATATAATGCAGATTCTCTTGAGATTAACAACAAACGATGCTAGAAATTTTTGAGCGACAAACTGGAGGAAGAGCACCTCATATGGAATCGGAAAAAAGCTCAGAAAAGGTGATTCAGGAGATGAAAGTGGTTTGAGTGGAGGCAAACCTAAGATATTTTGGGGAGACGAGACAATCTTCATACAAACCGGCCTAAAACTGCGAGATTTCGTGTTGCTGATCTGGTGGGACATGAATTAAATGGTGGTCGGTAATAAAGTCACAAGAAAAAATCACAGGAAAAAGTTACATTTTTGGCTAAGAAAAAAAGTCATAGGAAAAAAGTCACATTAATTTATGGTGGCAATTAAAGTAATAAACCAGAAAATGTTTGGGATCTTTCCCAGATAGCGGCCCCCAAGGGTTTTCGGCGGTCGTTATCTAGGACTGATATTTCTTGGGGTCATTATCTTTATGATATTTACAGTCTTTTGTTTATGTTTTTTACGGGAATCCCCAACGGGCTAGTACTAAACACGCCGCAAAGGTGGATACACACCGGGTTAAAACCCTTGGTGGTTACTATCTAGGAAAGATTAATGTGACTTTTTTTACTGTGACTTTTCTCTGTGACTTTTTTACTTGGGTTCGAATTTACTTTCATCGGGCCCATAAAGTAGAGAGCATTGGGCCATGAAATACAGTTGGCCCTAAGAATTAGCTTTAAGCTTCAAACGACCGTCTTCTACTCGCAATGGTTGGAGGTTGCAAGGAAAATCAGCTAAGTGAAGCAAGCAGCCAAATAGGAACAGAGTAAAAAGAAGCATCCTTTTTATGAGCAGGTTCCTCTCCTCAGGCAAGTTTTTTCCCAGGACGAGAAATGGAACCTCAGGCGTGAAAGAATGACTGACAATAGTCCTAAATCAATCATTCAAAAATACTGTCAATAGAAAGACTGGTGCATGGAACATAAGGATCAGCATCGGCTAGGCCGTGACAACGGTGACTTACATCTATGCAATCAAAGTCAAGAAAACTGCTGGACAAATCGTCCTAGAAGCTGAAATAAAGTGAGACCTCAAAATAAGTTGACTTATGAGCGAAAACCCGCATGAAATTATTGAAGTCAAATACAGTACATCATTAAACAAATGAGAAATATGTATAAATATGAATGATCACGGAGACGCAGATGCGCACACATATACACGCTTATGAATTTTGAAATATTCACCATGACTTCACCGCTTATAAATTCTCCTCTTATTTCGTGACTTCAAATAGCTGGCTGTTGTCGTACGACTGAACTATTTCCAACGATGTTTAACGTGTTGATAATGTAATACAATATTAATATCAAACTGAATACCTTAATAAAAACAGTTGGTCTCGTCTCAGAGAGAGAGAGAGAGAGAGAGAGAGAGATTTCCTAACTGTCGCCTTTCAACTCACTCGTGAAATCGAAGACTTCCCTCGTCCTGGACCCTGAGGCGTTGGCAGGTCTGACATCACTTTGTTCGGATATGATCTGCTTCACGGTCCGCCGGATCTGGGACATCACCACCGGATCCATGACAGAAGCCGTATCGTCACTGGGAGCTCCAGTAGCGCCATCCATGCCGAAACCGTCAGTTCCAAGTCCGTCCTAATTACGAAACATTAGCAATGGTAAACTTGATGAGAATTCTTGGAAAAATCAGTTGATGAGGACATATACAATCTTACAAGTAAGTAAAAGCTTTATAACTCACATTTGCATTGCAAATTTTGATGCTAGTGTTATGAGAAAAAGTTATTTCATGGTTTTCAGTAGATACGCCCAAATAGTATATGTGGTTGGTCTACCTTTCGAATTATTTCTGACAATCAGACAGTAATCGTTTACTTTTGAATTTCGAAAAAGTTATCTTTTCAGTTTTATCGTTTTGCCCATTGTTCCTCTATTTCAGCATGGAAATATAAAGGAAATTTTATCTAAATAGTTCCTCGCAGGTATGAAACACGATAGCGAGACATATGATGCCGAGAAGTCTTTTAATGGTTAAGAAATTAGCTGATGAATCAACCTCCTTTTCCTAGACACTGCCACAATAGATTCCGAACAAGAGACTGAGAATTTCATGACATACAGTGACGGGGCGTATCTAAACGACTTCAGATCTATAGTCTTTGGTTGATTTCTTGTAACCATCTGTAGAGGTTTTCAAAATGTACTTACAAAAATTGTGAATTTTTCACACTGTCAAGAATCTGAAGTGCTATCTTCTCCTGCCAAGAAACAAGGGAATCTTGTATTACCACACGGTGGCACAAAGTGAAATCTAGAAAATGAAATGAAATCTATAGCGAGAATTCAGGCCCCACTAGAAGGCTTTCCGTTCAAAGTATACTACTTAACAATAAAGATTGCGGTCTGTGAGCACATCAACGTTCGCCAGTCCACTGGTAGCCAGAACTCCAGGTTTTGTTCATTAATTCTCTTTTAAGAACCCTATTTATGTTCTTGCACCAAGAACATCTTGAAGTCATTATTAGATAAATTGGTAATAATATTTATTAATGAGTACACAATGATAAAACGCTGAAAGGGAAGTTGATACTGTTAGACGATGTTTAAGTAAAATATTCTTTTATTTGATCAAATGAAACAGTGCATCCTTCCTAAAAATAGTTTTTTATTGATTGTGAAGAAAAAAAAAGGCGAGTGGTTTTAACAGCTTGTAAAAACAATCTACGAAACTGTTTCGCATGCTTAAATATAAGTCACGTACACTCTCAATGCGGTACATTAAGTCTCTGAAACGTCGTCGAGACATGCCATTGGTGTTTACCGCTTTCTCCCGGTATCACAGTTATTCACCGCAATTTTTAGAGAGTGAAAGTTTTCCCGCCCCTCAGACGACCACAAGTTAATGGGAAGGAGTGTCATTTCTGCAGCTTTGTTTTTCCCCCCTCCTGTTTCCCTCGACATCAATTATAGATACGGCGAAATCACCAGTGGCAGCAGTAAAACATGTACAACAACTACAATTTTGTACATGACAGGCAGAGCATTCTGGATCTGACACTAAAAACACTGCATCGGATTTGTTTTGAAAGCGCGAGGCACAGAAGCAGACTCGACATCGAAAATAACGTTTTCCTACGTCTGGGCCTCACGTGTACGATTGCACTGTAACCTTGAGAATGATATAAACCAAAGCAGCGAGTGCACTCTCTCTTTATCTCTCGCTAACAAAATAGGGCTGACTTTTTACATAAATAAAAAGCAATACAGGCAGACTTGAAAAATATGCACCCTAGGAATCAAAATTACTCACTGAAAGTAGATGGATGAAACCGTTCAAAATAAAATGAAATCAAGAAAAATGCTTAACTTAAATCTTAACAAGAGGTATCAGTTCCATGAATCTCTCTCTCTCTCTCTCTCTCTCTCTCTCTCTCTCTCTCTATATATATATATATATATATATATATATATATATATATATATATATATATATATATATATATATATATATATATATATATGTATATATACAGAGTATATACAAATAAATACATATATATACACACCTGGTCCTAAGTCTATGTGTACACGCTTCATGTGTGGCTTGTATGTTTTGGTGCTTACGGTTATTGTTTTATCATTTTTATGTTATCTTTAGTTTACCTTAGTAAAATTATTTGCCTTACTTCCTTAGTGTTCATTTAACTATCCATCTGCTACCTAAATGACACTTACTTAGCTTGGCCTTCCTTATGATTTTCTCTTATCTGTTCCTTTTGAACATGTATTATATGTGTATATATATATATATGTGTGTGTGTGTACACACATATATACATACTATATAAAATACTTGTTATAAGGAAGTAAGGTAAATAATTTTACTAAGGTAAACTAAAGATAACATACAAACTTTAAAACAATAACTGTAAGCACCAACACATACAAGCCACACATGAAGCTTTATATATATATAATGTTTTGGGTGAGGGAAGACGTGAGTCACAGAATAGGCTGAGCAAGAAAACAGGATGTGTGCACAGGATAGAGAAAGACAAACAGTCTAGGGAATGCATGAATGGAATGTTGAGCCAGCATTCCCTTATGGATATGCATGGATGAAGGAAAAAGTGTTGTAGTTGTTTAGATGAACTGTTTGAGAAGTAAATGCAATGTTAGAAGAATTAATTAACATTTGTAAAGTTAAGTAAAAAGTCGCAAGACAAATTTTCCCGCTAGCCAATTTTGGGCTCCGTTGGTTCCGTTCCTTACAATTTAGCAAAATACGTTGTTGATAGCGAAACTCACTGGTTGGTACTATTCGTGATGACAATATAAAGACCAAGGTAGAATTAATGAATAGATTGGATATATATTATACAAATTGAAATGAGTCCAGGCTTGTGAATTTTGATGTGGTATCATTGTTCACAAAGGGACCGACTTATGATCTGTTGGAATTTTAATTGATAACTTTGATTTAAAATATGTGTAAAAGAATTCAAATTTGAATTCAGCGGGACATTTTGCTCTCAATTTGTATACTGGGTTTTTGAAAGCAGATTATTAAAGAAAATCATAGCATGCAGCTGGATTCAGGGAAGTAGACGGCATGATATGTAATTGGGCAGGAAATGTGAAGACTTATTTTGATCAATTAAATGGATTTGTTTCATCGATAACGTTGGAAATGGAAAATAGCGATACCCTGCCCTTTCTCGATTGCCTAATACACAGAAGCAGTAATGGGTTTAAATATGTTTACAGAAAACTTACCAATATTTTCACTTTCATGTTTTAACGAGAACTGGGTTTATTCAGCCCTGAGAATGTTAATGTGGAAATAGATATGATTAGGAATACTGGCAAGAAATTTAAATATTCCAATTCAGCTTTAGAAAAAGACTGAGTGACAAAAAAGGACTTTTTATGATAACAGAGAGATATGTATTGCAAAAAACCTGCTCCTACTACCGTATGATAATAATTTCAAAGATATTCCGCATTTGCCTAAGAGATTTGGAGTTAACGTGGCATTCAAGAGCAATAATGGAATAAAATAATGCGTTATAAAGAATTCATCATACATGTGTATATCGAATTCCATGTAGGTCATGTGACAACTTTTATACTGGTAAAACTAAAAAATCTTTGGACAAGAGAATGAAACAACATAAGAAGAAACATTGATGAAATGTAAAGGAGAACTATGCAATTTTCTTTCATGTTAGTGAAAACTCACCCAATCCATTGGACGAGGACTAAAAAGACGTTTTATTCCAATAATATTTTGGAAATAAATATTATCCAATCCAGTTTCATAAAAGACAGCTTCTGTAAGAATGTGAATATCAGCTAAAGAAGTATAAACTCGATCCCTTCATTTCAAAATAAATGTGTAAAATATTTCGAATTTAAGGATGGTAATTTAATTGGGCCTAAAAGTTAGATCTGTAAACAGAACTCTAACCTCCGACACTAATAAGTCCACTGTTCCTCTTCTATCATACTTCTCTGGTGAGAATATCTTTTCCAGTCGTCTGTGCATACGATTTTACTGTCACTTAAGCATATGTAATATAAAATTCTGCTACTGTCTCTACAAAAACTACAGAAAAAACATTTATAGTATATATATGTATATATACAGTATACTGTACTGTATATATATATATATATATATATATATATATATATATATATATATATATAATCAATCAGTAAGCTACAAATGTCCTTAATATCCACCTGCTCCACTTTAGAAATAATATATTTTCATATATGTTACCGAAGGGGAATTTTTTAGTTGATAATAAATTCGTATATATATGTATGTATATATATATATATGTATGTATGTATGTATATATATATGTATGTATATACACATATATATATATATATATATATATATATATATATATATATATATATATATATATATTATTATGATTATGTTAATTCTAAGATAAATTGCCTCCCTCCTCCTTTGTTGTTGTTGTGTTTTCATTTATTATTAGTCGTAAGCCGATCGACATAGGACCATCGTTCATCGACTTAAAAACAAGGGTTTAAAAGATTAAAATATAGCCCCATTTTTGATAAAGATCTTTCCTTCGAGGCAAAAGTAATCTGTCAGCGTTTCTCCTAATAGGCCAAAACCCTCCTGCGGGCAGTAGGTGAAGGAGTCAAAGATCTAGATGGATGCCCTCTGCCCCATAGGAGGATAAAAGGCAAAAGCCCACGAGGTCTCACACACACACGCCGGGGCTGAAGATATGGGAGGAACTTGTGAAGACGCCCTCAACACCTGGCCCCATCGATGCCCTTGCATCCTAACCACGTGGCCTCCCTTTCAAAAGTATACTTCTCCTCGTGCCTCGACCGTGATTCTCGAGCCCACACGCCATTGCTTGGAGTTTCGAGGAGTCCCCATCGCCTGCCGCACGGGAAGCCCTTGCATCTCACCACGGAAGAAACTGTCCGGAAATCGCAAGTCATCCACGGACCGCCTTCTACACGCTCGGAAAATCTGCTAAGGTAAAGTGCCCTGAAAAGCCCCATTTCAGTCACGCTTTGTCTCGTAATATTTTCTAAAGAGAAAGCCAGAAATCTCCTGTCTAATGTCCGCACCTCTTGCATCGGCAGCATTAATTCTTTTATTACCCTTGGCACCTCATAGTGCAGCCTCTAATTCATTATTCTTTTGTCTATTTTCACATTGATGATAATGTGCATATCTCTCATTTAGGGATGCTATTTCAGGAAGCTTCTTTGACTGTGGCTGAATTCCCAGTTTCATTCTAACCTACTGAGTTCTCTTTCCCGCACTAATACGGCGTAAATACACTACTTTAAATGTGCCCTACGTGTTTTACGTAATATTTCTAAAACGAGAGCCCTATGCTCATATGAAATTGTTTTCCTCTCTTTTTACGCCTGCACTCCACTAAGTCAGAATCACAAGGCTAAATTAACTAAACTTGTTGCTACCTGTCTCACAGAGCATATTTCAAACTAAAACCACGGAAAACGTAAAATGGCGACCTTACCAGGATCTCGCTTTGCAGTTGTAGTTCTAGTGTTGCTTTATTGCATTTGTAACTTGCCAGATCAGCTATTAGCAAAGCTTGCCAAGTAACGACAATTACTAACTCAGTAAACCAGCATAGATCCAGAAAATTCCAATGGCAATGTGTTAATCTTAGCAAACCTTTACAATCGCGTGACTGTTCCTAGAATTAAATAGGGACGATGTAATCACTGAGAGAAAAGAACCGCCGACAGATCTGTTAATGCATGCCTTTCAGGATAGGTAGTTAGAAATAACCAGTGCTAACCATCCTTGCTTCTTTATGAATAGTGCGAAATCTCTGTGTTAAAATCTTTGCCATATCCTGCTTCGAGGAATAAAGGAAGAAATTCTCTGTGATAACTTTTACTTCGCATTGAATTAGCGAACTGTTATTTAGGGCGCGAATAAAATTCCCACGTGTGGGACACGATTGTAAGTCAGCTTGCATTGCTGAAATTCTCTCAGTGTAGTCAGAATTCGAGTTAGGTGTTAGGAAAGCTTAAATTTAAACTGCTTTATAGGGAAATTACTTGTGTCATGGTACTGTTATCTCTAGACGACTGGGAAATTCCCCGAATCCCAGATCGTATATAAATATACTGGGTTCATTCAACACCCAGAATCTAAAAATACCCCTCCAAAGTTGGCCAAACTACTGCAGCCCCCACCCCGCCTACACCAAGGTGTGTAGCATTTTTTTTTTTCTTTTCCCATTCATTTCAGCATACATTTTTCTTGGTTTCCGTTAGTAATTTCTAAGTCCTAAGGGACGACCAGTAGAATTCCAAGTCCTAAGTGACTCCTAAAATTTACGTCGCACGTGGCGAATTCCTCCTCCCAATTCCACAAACGGTGTCCTATGACTCCTAAAATCTACGTCAGATCGCATGCAGAATTTCTCCAAATTCCAGTCCTCTCAGAGACTCTAAAATTCTACGTCGCACGTGAAGCAGAATTTCTCCAAATTCCAGTCCTCAGAGACTCCTAAAATTTAATGGCCGCACGTGGCGCAGAATTTCTCCAAATTCCAGTCCTTAGACTCCTAAAATTCTACGTCGCACGTGGCGAGAATTTCTCCAAATTCCAGTCCTCAGAGACTCCTAAAATTCTACGTCGCACGTGGCGAGAATTCCTCCAAACTCCAGTCCTCAGAGACTCCTAAAATTCTACGTCGCACGTGGCGAGAATTTCTCCAAATTCCAGTCCTCAGAGACTCATAGCGCATAAAATTCTATCGCCGTGACGAGAAGAATTTCATTCTGCGTGGAACCCGGGGAACAAGTCCTTTTGAGACATTATATAAGTGTAGTTCACACACATCTAAGCCCCACGGACTGACTCATTCCAGTTCGTTAGAACAACCTTAACTTCACGCCAGCCGCCAAGTCCGGAAGCGCGACAAAATCCAACCACGCCTTCCGAGATCGATATTAGACTCCCCCGTCGCTAAGAACAACCACGCCTTTCCAAGACACATCCAATTTTAACAAAGAGTCTTTTCAGACATATCATATACCCATTATTTCAAGATGGCTAATACCAGGAGCCCAACAAACGATTTACCCCATGTCCGCTGGGAAGGACATGGGACTATCGGGGCAAGATCTGAGAGCATGGGTTCAAGAGCGAGTGGACGATGCCAAGGCGGAGAGAGCAAGAGAACGTGAAGAGAGAGAGAGAGAACGAGTTGCCCAAGAGCAACGAGAGGCAAAAGAACGTGAGGAGAGAGAAAGAGAAAGAATTGCCCAAGAGCAGGAGAAGGATAAAGAACGTGAGGAGAGAGAGAGGGCAAGAATTGCCCAAGAGCAGGAGAAGGATAAAGAACGTGCAGAGAGAGAGAGGGAACGAATTGCCCAAGAACAACGAGAGGAGAGAGACAGAATCGCCCAAGAGAAAAGGGAGTGAACGAACAAAGATCGGACGACAGCGCGCCTAATGAGCTCCAGATGCTAGAACGACAGCCCGCCACCCCGCCTCTGCCGCTGGATGAGTGCCTCAGCCAAGCTCACTGCTCATGCCAAAATGGACCAGTCCGAACTGGCATGGCTTGGAAAGGGGCTGACTGAACCAGAGTGCGCACCCTCTCGCGAATCCTCCTGTTCTCACGGCCCTGGGCGAAAGGCCTCGCGCATGCCTACCACGCCTTTCCCGCAGACGATCGGGAACTGCCGCACGCCAAGCAAAGTTACGGTTGCACGGTGATTACCCCCGGAAATGGAGGAGGATGCGTGAGAGCAGCCCAGAGAAGTTGCGCCAGATCTGGTCCGGATTGGGCGCACTATTCGAGCGGCGCTGACAAAATGGCTCGACCGAAGGAGCCACTAACACCGCCGAGGTACTGAGCGTTTAAATTCGAAGCATTTCCCGCGCCACGCCTCCTGCCTCGCCACCCATATAGTGAAAGCCCAGCAACCTCACCGAGTAAGGTTGAATAGCAGAGATATATGGGAAACCCACCACCCTCAAGAAGGGATCCATGGGCGAATAAATCCGCCTCCTCGGAGGAACAAATTCCCTAAGGCTGGAAACTCGGCAAGCCCTGACGTGCCACTCATTGCAAAAGGACGGCATTCCTCCGAACAGTGCCGGAACAAGAACCGCCTTCTCCGAAAAACCGGCTGGGCCGACCCCGCTGCGCCCCACAGGGGTAGCGCTGGAAGACTTTAGCAGACCTTGCACAGCGCAGCAAGGTCTATGGTTATCTTCCGCATGGGCAAAATGCCCACGCACAATAAAGTAAATACTCCCACCGGGCCGCTTTGGCCAGATCCCCAGTCATTAGCCCTCCCGCCGAAGGGGCCTGTATACACGTGGCCTCCACGAGAAGAGCCCGCAAGGCCAGTCACCGCATTCGAGGACTCGCGCCACAAATCTCCTCATCCGAAGGGGGACAGAGTTCCCTACCGGAGTTATCGCTAATAGACTAAAACTCGCTACCATCGAGGGAATAAATCAATTTAAATGATACTCCTACGGTCCAATTGAGAGTCACAAGACTCACCAATCCAAAATCTGCAATCTTGCAGTAGCAAGCCATCTCCCGGAGGCTATGACGTTATCCTGGGACAGGACTTTCAGTCCCCACCAAATCAATGCATAATCCAGGGGTCCCCATTCCCCAATCAGCGCTGGCGCAGTAATCCTCCCCCCCGCTCCTCCTCAGTCACCTGGCGCCCCTGGGTACCAGGAGGACGTGCAGTCCCCACCAGTGCCACCTGAGTACAATGTACAGTGGCCTCCCGGGACGTTCCCTATCCCATTCCAGTGCCCGGCCCTGCCTCTACAGTGCCAGTGCCAGGGCCTCAATCAAATCTCCTTCAGGAGATGCCAAATTCTGCCGGTGCCACTTGCATGCCCCGAGCAGGGCTGGGTCATTCGTCCTGACCGACGAGCCCAGAAACCTCTCTGATAGCGCCTGACTCTGCCTCTAGTGCCAACGAGCGCTTACGATCTCCATTCACGGATCCATCCAGACCTCTTCCCCGCCTGGCACCGCTACCACGCCGGTCAGGAGAGACGGTTCCTCCCGACCACCGCGAAGCTCACCTGCAGGAAAAAGCGGCTCAACCCGCGCTCTGAGCTGGTCAACGCACCGCGAGCCGCCACGACCTACCCGCCTCCTTTCTCTGCTCTCAGCCCGCTGCCGACGCAATTGCAAGTCAGATTCTGCCATATCTCACTTGGCCGATGAACTACAAGAGCCGCGACAGGATCGTATGGTAGAACCCGCACGGAACACTCCTGCAAGGGCCAGCTGTCGATCAGCAGGCCCAGGTACTGTGCCATCCGGTCGCGGGGCCTCCGCTTCCCGGCCGAGGACGCACTGTCCCATTAAGAGCACTCGGGAGATGAAATTACTAAGGGCGTGGGACATTCCAGGTAATTTACAAAGAGCCTTTAGAGCTCCTATGGTACCAGCTTCTTTTCATTTTTCAAGGTCATGGCACCCTAATCCAGAAGGGGACGCCAGACCTCCTCTATCTTCTCCGTTCTCAGGAACTTCTATCTCTTATCACCTTCTATTAATCTTCTCAAATTATCCCCACAAGAGGCAATTAACACGGGATACCATTCCCACACAATGTATAAATCATTAAGAATAACAGTGAGAAGTGGCACGCTCTGCGCCGATACCTTGGCACCGGGCGTATGTGGTCAGCCCCTCCTGAAGGAGTCGCGCTCTTCGGTGCACTTTCCGCCTCTGGGACTGAAGTGATAGTCCGGGCCGTAATTTATAGGCGAAAGACTATAAATTCCCGCCTAATACAATAAACCTCACTCTTTTTCCCTTAGCTTTTCTACAATATCATTTACTTCTTTTTTAGTCATTTATTTTTAATTTTACGAATCAAGCAGTCATAAACTCTGCTCCTTGTGATTTAAATGCCCCTTTTGTAAGCTCTGAGGGACGTGTCCCGGCCTCTATATGTGGTCAAGTTTCATTCGTAACGCCTTGTAATTTTCCTTTGCTATTATTATCCCTTTTCCCTTCCATTCCTTCCAAGATCGCTGTTTGTCCTACCCCATCTTTTGTCTGCCTGCCCTGGGTCATAAATGAGTTACAGACGATAAAATTAGCTGTAGTTTAAGGTTAGCTAATTAAAACCCGCGAATACTCTCTCGCCCGCATTAATGACTGTCAAATTCCCGTAATGGTCATCCTCAGCTCGCTTGAACGATAGCTGGAGCTGGCACGCGTAAAACGAAGATAAATTATCAATGCGACATGTATAGTCACAGTATCGTGTAAAAAGGGGATGTCATTTACAAAATAAACGCTGTTTTTCATTTACACAGCCTTCAAGGCAGATTGTACTAACCGCATGCATTTTATCTAAAAATTAAGTAACCGTATGGTATTTTAATTTTAATAGCCCTTCTTTTCATTTGTTGGCCATAGCCTCATATACGTGGTCCTATAATCTTAATTAATTCACAATTGTTCGAGTCACATTATAAAGTTACCAGTGGGTAACTAAATCTAAAGTAATTATTCTTTTGCAAGTGTTTAAACCACTTTGCGTTCTGTTAACGAAAATTGTCCCAATGTGTTATTAGAAGTAACGTCACAGCTTCATAAAACCCTTAGGAGTAAAGTTCATTGCAAGGCAGAATGTAGAGTAACGTAAAGCATTTGCCGCCATTCTTGAATATCGGCGTACACACCAAGGAGGTATGTACATCATCTAGGTGGAGGTATTACATTAGCAAGAATTCGCTTAGCAACTGCCTCCCTCCCCTCTCTTTGTTATTGTTGTGTTTCATTTATCACATCAGGTCAGAATGATAGACCATCTGTCTATCGACTTAAAAACAAGGTTTAAAAAGAGATTAAAGTTACGCTCCCATTTTTGATAAAGATCTTTCCTTCTCGAGGCAAAAAGTAATCTGGCTTGGGCGTTTCTCCTACAGGCCAAACCCCCGCAGCAGGTGCAATGAGTCAAAGCATCTGTGATGGACGCCCCTGCCCCAGGAGGGGATAGTAAAGCCCACGAAAGTCTCACACACACGCTGGCTGGAAGATATGGAGTGAACTTGGTGAAGATCGCCTCAACACCTGGCCCCATCGATGCCCTTTGCATCCCAACCACGGGCCCCTTTCAAAAGTATACCGTGTTCTTCGATCGCATTCCTCGAGCCCACACGCCATTGCTTGAGTTTCGAGGGGAGTCCCCATCGCCTTGCCGCCACGAAGCCCTTGCATCTCACCACGTGGAAGAAACTCGTCTCGGAAATCGCAGTCATCCACGGACCGCCTCTTCTACACGCCCGGAAAATCTAAGGTAAAGTGCCCTGAAAAGCTATTTCAGTCACGCTTTTGTCTCGAATATTTTCAAAGAGAAAGCCAGAAATCTCCTTTGTCTAATGTCCGTGCACCTCTTGCATCGGCAGAGCACTCCTGACACCCTTTGGCAACTTGTGTGCAGCCTCGAATCTCATTATTCTTTGTCTATTTTCATTATCAAGTATAATGTGTATATCTCTATTTCAGGAGGGATGCTATTTTGTGGAAGCTTCTCGGACTGTGGCTGAATTCTAGTTTCATTCAACCCACTAGTCTTCTTTCCGCACTAATGTCATTTGGTGTAAATACACTACTTTAAATGTGCCACGTGTTTTAATGAATATTTCCCTCAGTAACCAGGAGCCCTATGCCTATATATGAAATTCTCCTCTTTGTTTTCCTCTTTTTTACGCTTCCGCACTACCTAAGTCAGTAATAAATTCGTATATATATGTATGTATATATATATGTATGTATGTATGTATATATATATGTATGTATGTATGTATATATATATACATATATATATATATATATATATATATATATATATATATATATATATATATATATATATATATATATATATATATATATCTGATTCATCACTTCGAAGACCAGTGTGTTAATGACTACCGTCTTGTTCTTTTCTGGAGAGAAACTTTATTTGAAATTAATGGTGAATATGAATATGTATTTACATGTATAAATTTTTGTCACTTAATATCGAATTCAACATACCTTGGGAATAACTTACAAACAAGAGGAATTATAATTAATAAGTACTTCTGCAAGCCGGGTTGTCAAGGTCACAGTCATTTCTAAACAAGGCCACGGTTCGAATCCAGGCCAGCACAGAAGTACTATCAGTTATAATTCCTCTTAGGTGTACTTTATTCCTAACTATAATTAATTCGATATAAAACCACATTTTTGTTTGATATATGTATGTATATACAGTATATGTATATATATACATATATATATATATATATATATATATATATATATATATATATATATATATATATATATATACATATACATATATATCTATATAATGTGCACATATACATAACTTGATGACGCATAACGTTGTGATAAGCCCGAAGAACACTGTATTGCAAAGGCTTGCGAGGTAGAGGACCTCATCATTACGGTGAAATGAATGACATTAATTAATGACATTCAGTTAGCAAATGTATTTATCCAGAAGACCTTCAACTAGTTAGCAGTTAATTTTACTTTGTTAACTGCTAGTTTCAGTTCTGAATATAATTTCCGTTTATATTTTCTATTTTATGCGTTATTAATTTTTCAATTTTACGATCCGTTTATATTATTATACTCCTTTGCATTTGTTTTATCTATTATGTGAAGTTTTAGTAAGGATCCATTTTATTGTATTTTCAACGAATTTTATCGTTTTTGTCATTAATTTCTGCCTGATGATGAGGTCATCTACCTCGGGAGCTTGTGCAGTACAATGTTCTTCCTGGTCTTGCCAATATTATTTTCATATCACGACTTCCAAATAGCCGCTCTTTTCCTGTGGATATATATATATATATATATATATATATATATATATATATATATATATATATATATATATATATATATATATCTGTGTGTATGTGTTTGTATGTATATATATCTGTGTGTGTGCATGGTGTGCGCGTTTGTGTGTGCGTATCTTACTCCGCATGTTCATACAAACGCACGTGATTTCAAGTTATTTAAACAATTACAATAAGAAGTGAGGCGCACCAGTCACCTAATTCCTGCATCCCACTTCGTCAGATGTAGCACAGCGAGAAGAAATGACCCGTTTAAGCGTGACACCTCCGCCACAGCACGCGACTTTCAGCTTCCGGTACTTGCTTGCTCTCATGGAAGATCACAGCTGTCATGAAGCCGTCATTGTGTCTCCCCAAGAATGATCATAGTTCTTGCGCCTTGCCATTTGTCAGTCGTACAGTTCCTTCCAAACGCATACAAATCTGTGCTGATGGCCGTCTTCCTGGCAAATTATTCCTTCCTCCCTCTCGCCCTCTCTCCCTCCCTCCCTCTCTCCCTCACACCGTATGGAGGGAGCATCCCCTGAGGCAAAGGAAGTGAAAGTTGAGAACGGAGAAACGTCTCTCTTTACCTTAATGGCTCTTTCAGCTCTCTATCATCTTTCTCGGAATGCTATGGCTGCTGCAGCCAACGTCTTGGTCTTGGACTCTTCTCGGTATCCACCAGAGGGAACAGACCCAATGTTTGAGGCAAGGTCTAGACCTTGGTTTGAGGAATAAGTTTTCCTAAGTCTCACGCGACTTCTCAGGCAGATATATGTGCTTGCAATCAAATTTGTTTCATTGAACTTGATTTTATTCGTTCTTTCTATAATTCAAGCAGTTTTGTTCATAAGTTGCGTAAAATTATATCGGATTTAAAAGTCCGAATTTTACGGAATAACTTGAACCACATCTATTATTTCTACTCTGTCAACATACGCAGGCACCAAGCGTGTAAGTGTTTTAGAGCTAGCGGATTTGTGTTCTTATATAAATTACTTGGATGTTTATAGTTATGGGAAGCTGAAAGCTAGATATATCATGCAAGGAAAAGTACGAAATTTCTGTATTTCTTTCATCCGCCCTTTCTACCAGAGCTGACTGCTGAGGAAAGATCCTGAAATGAGAGCATCTGCTGTGATCTATGTCATATACATGGGAGAACAGAACACTGCAGGAAATAAGCAGGAAAAACTGCTAACAAAATCAGAAGCATAAAAGACACCCATAAAATCCATTGTAAGATTAGTCGAGAAAAATGTTGATTCAAAATTCCATAACTCATACAGATGAAGACAGGATCAATTTTGATGTTTCCAAGGGTTGTGGAAAAGTTTAAAAAAGATTCCTCAGAATGAAAGGAATACATTTGCCAACTAAATATTTGCGCACAAGTCAATTTATCTTCAGTAGACTGGATATCTGACCAAGTTATGCATTTATCACTTCTCACGAGGTTAAGCGAGCGCGAGACAAGTTTCGTCGCAAGGTACAGGAGGAAGAAAGAACCTCTTGAACCCTCGCGTGCATGTGCGTTCGTGCTTGCATGTGCTTGCATGTGGTCGGTGAACAAAGCTGATAGAAACTTCATATTAGAGTTGAGTGAAACTTCATTGCCATGCAATCCTAATTTTTTCCGCAGTGAACTATGAAAACCAGAAAGCGCTGCACTGCAAAGGCTTACAGTTTCCGCTTTCTATATGTTGTTCAACGATTTCTCAAATGCAGAATGAACGCCTATCTGTTACTAATTTGCATACAAGAACATACTTAGCATACATATAGCATCCCAGAAGCAAAACTAGACCATTCAGAGACTAAGCCTCCACCAGGGTTGAGAGATGGTAATTACATGTAGAGATCCTCACCTAACCTTCAGTAACCTAATTACCATACTAACCTAACTTAACATACGAAGCAGCGTCATGCCTGGGACTCGTTCTTGGGCCGTTTTCGATATCCAGAGCGCCTCTGTATCGTGATCAACTCGTTACGATAGAGAGAGAGAGAGAGAGAGATTTAACCACTTGTTAACGGTCACAAGGCCAAACTTTGTAAATATCCACAGGTAGCTTTTTGCATAATCCTGCTAGCTTGTTGACAAACAACCCGTCTAAATCTTGCCAACTCCACTTGTGGAAGTACCAATAAAATGTTAATCTTCTTCCTATGGCCTTGGAAACTTGACAGGATATTGTAAAAAGGGCAACGGCCTTTCAGCCTTATGCAAATAGGTAGGCCTACATGCACCCAAACTTATGTAGCCAGAAGCGCTTCTACCGTAGACGTACGAGCTGACATACAGAAATCTATAAATCAAAATGACTGCAGAATATCTTCCATATCTTAGCTCAGTATCTGATAATTGTAAGAAGTTTATACAAGTAAGCAGACATTAAGAAAGTAAACAAAAAATATGAGTTGAAATGAAAGAGCGAAATGGCAAATGTGAAAAATTCCCGGTTAAATGTCGGAATAACTATAACTCACCTTTCCTGAACTTGATGCCAAAAGAGCGACGATGTACACCCGTGATTTCCATGTACAAGTTGTGTTTCCCTTTGCGGCATCGGAAAGCAGACATTCAGAATTTTGAAATGATATTTAAGAAGACGAAACGGGTTGCGTGAGTAGTATTTCATAGCAAATGAAGTAATAAGACAATGAAATGTTTTGTTTAGCTGCCTTGATACCATACGATTTTTACTCAAGGTTGTTGGGTCACTGGTCTCTTCCTTCTTCCCCGATACTCTTTTCATTAATACGCGAATTAACTCATTATTTTTACTAATCAGGAGCAATATAGGCCTAGTAGGCCTATACTTGATGTTTTATAAGTTCAAAGCAGTTGCAAATTTCATGAATGTGACTCATTTTTGACGGGTAAGTTACAATAATGATGATAATAATTGACATATGACATACATACTAAGCACTCTGAGAATACGTAGTTTCCAAATGATGAGTAAATATCTTTCAAAATGAAGAGGAACGATATTTTTTACGATAGTACGTAAACATATCAAGATATTTGAATCAAATACAAATCTGATAATTTGCCAAGAATATTGCACTTGAATTTTTATGCTTTCAGTCAGTGACGCATGAATGAATATCCTATGAAATGGAATTCACAAGTGGGCCACTTGGGAGTCATTTGCAACCAGAGGCGATTATTAATGGTCAGTGCGCATAACCTGACCGGGATTTAAACCTTGCCTTCCGGGGTTGGTAGGCTATAGGGTCCAAATGCTGTAGTTGTGAATCCCGGTCGGGTTAGGTGAACTTACCATATATGATTCCCTTTGACTGCGAATTTTCCAAGATGGCTTGCAGTGACTTCGATAACTTAAAGTATTGCATATTTTCGCAACTTTACATGTAGCCAGACTCATCCCTGACGGGCCATTTATAACATGTGGATTGAACGGAGCACTGTGCTGTAAAATCTTCCATTAATAGAACATCCTTTAAAAAAGTCCAAGTCCTGTGCTCGCTGTACCTCGTACTCTGAAACGTAAGCAGGGGTGACTGACTGAGCGCCATAGAAACGGAGAGGAAAGTTGCCGTTGCGGCTAACCAAACACCATAAGAGCCCTCTCGTGATATTTACAAGAGAAAGGGTAAGACGGCCACTACTGGATTTGTTGACACGTTCTGACATAGCTCTCAGTTGAACACACACACGCGCGCGCACACACACGGCACATACGTTTAACTGTGTAATGGCCATTGCTGATACCTTTACACATTGAAATAAGTCTGTGGATATCATTTACATAAACGAGAAATTTTAAGTGTTAATCTTCATACTGTATATTGCATATCTGTAAGCTTCTACTGGTCAGAAATCACGTTAAAAGAGAGAGAGAGAGAGAGAGAGAGAGAGTTCTTAGCTGGCTTTCTGCTCCTTGCTGAGTCGATACAACCTTACCGAAGGATACCAGAGAGAAGATTGGCGCCGAAACAAGATTTTCCTCCAAGAACTGACTGATTCGTTGTTTATCAGTCATTAAGCACATCGCCACTGATGTCACTGACTAATGAATTCATAGATCCAAAGATCACATTAGGCATAACATTAAACCAACATCATTAGGCTAAATTGTCGTTGAATTGAATACAGAATTTAGGCCAAAGGCCACTAGGACCTAAGAGCATTGAGCGTTGAAACGGAAATTGACAGTAAAAGGTTGTAAAGTTGTAACAGGAGGAAAACCTCGCAGTCGCACTATGAATCAATTGTTAGGAGATGGTGGAAAGTAAGTTGGAAGAAAGAGAATACGCAAGGAGGTACAGTAAAAGGAACGAAAGGGGTTGCAGCTAGGGGCCGAAGGCACGCTTCAAAGAACCTTAAGTAATGCCTACAGTGCACCGCGTAAGTTAAGTATACCTTAGTTTAACCTGACCACTAAGCTGATTAACAGCTCTCCTAGGGCTGGCCCGAAGGATTAGACTTATTTGACGTGGCCAAGAACCAATTGGTTACCTAGCAACGGGATCTACAGCTTATTGTGGTATCCGAACCACATTATACCAAGAAATGAATTTCTATCACCAGAAATAAATTCCTCTAATTCTTCATTGGCCGGCCGAAGTCTCGAACTCGGGCTTAACAGAGTGCTAGCCGAGAACTCTACCGACTCATCCAACGAGGTGTACTGACGGCGCTACCACCCTACGGAGGCTAAATTGTAATGGTATATTGTATGTTTTCTACGGTTTATTTTTTTTTTTTTACGAATAACGTTTAAAAACCAATCTTCGATTTTATCCAGACGGCTAACATAAAAAAAAAAAGAGAAATTCCACACAAGAAACTATTTCCCTTTCAACTCCTGAATCTATGATATGAAGGCAAACTTAGTAATGGCAACATCATACGTAACCCACATCTCTTTAGTTCTACTGAGCTTCGTCACAGCGCTTTGTGGTCATTGCTCCTTCATACTGCAGTCACGAAGGCTGCAAATCCAAAAAATTCTTGTAATCAACTCATTCTGCTCCCTTTGGCTCCTCATGCCTACAGTATGATGCGCCTGTGTATGTGCTAGTGTGTTCTCTCTCCATACCTTATATATATATATATATATATATATATATATATATATATATATATATATATATATATATATATATATATATATATATATAAGTGAAGAATAATTACATTGTCAAACCAATTACATATCACATATGCATACCAAACCAATGACATCTCAGATCTTGAAAGTAAACTTGCTGTTACAGCTCATTTGAAAAATGAAAAGATATCAAAGCATTATAATAACAGTTGTGATGCTTTTGCAACAAAACATAAGTAAATTAATCGGCCCTTTAGGTATTGTTACGAAATGCAAGAATTATTAGTATTAGCTGTCATAAATTTGAAATCTCATCCTTCTCTGACAAGTGCAGCCCATCTAAAAATCTGCAAATGCTGACAACTTCTAAATTTACTCTGAAAAGAAATATGTATGACCTTATTGGTGATGATGTCCATCTTCCCTTGCATTCCTTTAGGTTTAGGTATCAGCTTAGACTGACATGATGGTAAGTTGACTTGATGATATCACTCAACATAGCATAGTTAAAGTGAAATTCATTTTATTGCTTCAACTGAAACTTTCGTCAAGTAGCGAGGCATTAAATTCTGCTTTGATTAAAAACCCATATCCACCTCCATTCTCTCATATGTATACGATAATAATAATAATAATAATAATAATAATAATAATAATAATAATAATAATCCCCATGTGCATATCCAGGAAAAGAGAAGATAACTAGGCCCTGGCCCAATTAAGAATAGCAGCTAAGGTGAGCCTGAACACTGAGCCGATTTCTACAAAACCTCAGCCACATATGCCTCGCAGGCTGCCTCCATTCCAAATCAAGATTTCTCCACGCAGCTTGTTCAAGTCTCCCGCCAGAGGAGCCAATGACCGTCAATTTCGACGCCGCAGAAAGGAAAGTCGTGCAGAGACGCCATCTACAGAAAGCAGCGTTTCCTCCGCAAATAAGAGATTCGTGACTTTTTGTTGGCAAGCTACAAACATTCTGTAACGGATGAGACAGTAATAACAACCGCAGAATAATCAAACTCCGAATATAACTAACTTCATCAGTGGCAGTTGAAGGTGAAAGACGCACAAAAGAGTATTTTTAAGGATATTAACTATGACAAGCTATTCACAGGTACTTCGAGTAGAAAACCAATCTTCATGCTAACTCGAAATCGTTATCCTGCAGAGGAGGAGCTCCTCTCACTGAAAGAGACCCAGAGATGGTGCTCTTGTTACGCTGTACTTATAGCCATGGTCCTTGTGAAGTTCGTCATATGTGAAAAAACAATCACACAACTCGTTAAACATACATACATATATACATAAATACATGGATGCGTACATGTGTACAGTATATATGTAATACTGTAAGTCCATGCAAATCCCTTGGGGAAGGATATACCCCGTAAATGGCGAATGACCTTATTTCCAGAGATGCCAGGTCAGTCCCTTTGATGTAGACTGCTACTGTGTTGGTAGTGAGGTGTTACATGCTTGTACTGGGAAGCCCAAATGGTTTGGGTTTCAGTTATACCGTACCAAGGCAGTGGTGCGCCTCTTGAAGGGTTGTGGGCCCCTTCTTGGAAGAAAATAGTGTCGTAAATGGCAGTGTAGCCTCTTCACATCAGGCCAGTGGGAGTTAGTTTCTTATACCTGTGAAATTCTGGCAAAATGTCACCACCCTGCGTTGTGTGAAAGTCAGCAAATGGCTGGGCCATGAGATCTGCAACCTCATACCTTGAATTTCCACGCAAATAACCATAGAAAAACATGGACAGATGACGTGAAAGAAGTATTTGAAAGGAGGGGCTTCAACATCCAGAAAGCAAAAGCGTGCGGACAAGATGGAAGTCAGTGGTGCAGTGTTTGTAAGGCATTGAGCGTGCTGCTGGTGAGCCTGCAGTGCAAGTGTATGAAGCAGTTAGTATTGTGGACATTTTCTGCATGTGAGATTATTCTTAAATCAGCAGTGTAAGTGTGGATGTGGCAGAGACCACTGGCGTTCTTTTATAAATATCCACTTCCTACTAGGTGAAACGGCTTAATACTAACAAACACATACATATTTACACACACACACACACACGCACACACACACACACACACACACACACACACACACACACACACATATATATATATATATATATATATATATATATATATATATATATATATATATATATATATATATATATACCATATATATATATATATATATATATATATATATATATATATATATATATATATATATATATATATATATATATATATATATATATATTGAGAATTATAATGTATATTTGACTGTGTGCATTTCCGTCAACTCCTCCCAAAGTGTTTGTGCCTGACCAGTCGCAAACTCGTGCACATTCCCATATTTTCATGATGGATTCAGTTCGACATATTTCACTCCTACGCTTTTTGACTAGGAACTGGATCTATGATAATGAGATAGCTATGACCGTGGACAGCATAAACTTAAGTAAAAATGAACTTACTTCCATGGAAATGGATCCCAAAAGCAGTGAGTGCCCGACCTCTTTATCCAGGTTTTCGTTCCTTCACCTTTTAGCCATTTTTGAAACTAGTTTTGAAATTAGGATCAGTGACAGAGACTACGTATTTACATAGAAACGCCTCCTCTCCATGTGAGAGCAATCAGCTATTTGCAACAGAAGACAAACCGAAAATTTTCAGTTTCCGCCTATTTTAAAATATTTCAAATGATCATAAGAATTAAAAGATGAAATATGATGTTCAAAGATCAGTTTTAAAAACTGGTTTCATGTCACAGAATTATACTACTCAAGCAGAGCGCTTCTCTGTAGGAAACGTGTATGGTACCGTTAGGTAGCAAAAACGGAAAAAGAAGGAATCGTCTTTGGTACTGACGGGAACTCACTCTCTATGTATGCATGTATGAGAGTTGCCATCTCCCGGAGACGTAGAGGGTACAGTGCACCTCATGTGGTGCAATGTAGGTATTACTTAAGGGTCTTTGCAGCGTCCCTTCGGCCCCTAGCTGCAGCTGCTTTCGATCCTTTTACTGTACCTCCGTTCATATTTTCTTTCTTCCACCTTATTGTCCACCCTCTCCTAACAACTGATTCATAGCGCAACTGGGAGGTTTTCCTCCTGTTACACCTTTCAAACTTTTACTGTCAATTTCCGTTTCAGTGCTGAATGGCCTTAGTTGCCCCAGTGCTTGGCATGTACGCCTAAAATCTATAAATCAATCAACTAATGGAAATTCCCTCTTCCTCTCTTTCTCTCCTTTCCTTTCAAGAGTTTGTTGTGAGTCCTGCAACTCATGTCCTCATTCACTTGCAAACAGCCTATACACTATCGATACCATCATTGTGACATCATTTGAACTCGATATTCAGTTTTGAAGGTGACTGTTCTTGTAATACATCAATGCACAGGCACAGCGAGAGAGAGAGAGAGAGAGAGAGAGAGAGAGAGAGAGAGAGAGAGAGAGAGAGAGAGAATCTTAATAATCAAATACAGCTATACAAGAATATATATATATATACATACAATATATAGCTATATAATATATATATATATATATATATATATATATATATATATATATATTCTTCCGTATTTATAAAAATTCGTCTCTCTGTCCGTCAGCTGTGGAGTAGAATTAATGGCGCGGCTGGAAGAGACGCCATGAAGGGGAGTGAACTTATGTAGCCCTATCCCCCAGATCACCTGATTTGGGGGAAAACAGTACCGACCTGTTAACCCCACCATCGGATGTTTTTTTGGGGGGGGTTAGATAGCCGTTAAGTACAAAGGGCGAATCAGGGATGTAAGTGGGCTGCCCTCCTTACCTTTAAGAGTCTTAGCCATAAGATCTATTTCCCTTCGAACTTTGTACTGGTGGAAATTGCATTTCAGGTTGACCGGTGTCTTGTGCCCGCCGCCAAAAACAAAATTATGAGACGCTTCGCGCCCACACAGACCTCAGACGCACTCCATTCCACTAAAGGGGCCAGGCGCTCCATCATTAGAGAGGTCCTTTCTCCCTTTGTACGCTGACATTGTGAACTTCCGCGGCCGCAATTCGTCTTCTGCAAGCGAGCTTCCTGCACAGGTGCAATCAAGTACGATAAGAAATGCAACTACGCCAGTTTCTGCTTTTCTTCTAGTTAATTTCTCTCCATTTTTCCGAATTTCCAACTTTCACTCTCCTAAACCAAGCCCCTTCATCCAAATCAAACCTAACAGCCCTTGCCCTCATGACTAGCCTAAGCTCAAAGTAAATTAATTCAATAATAATTAGCCTTTCCCCTCCATAGTGTTATCTGTGCTAATTGAATTTAATTGATCAATTCCTCCATCGTGCATAATTAAGTTCATGTGAGAGAAACTCATTGGGTTTTGAATGTTAGCCTGGAATTCTCTTCCAGAACCTGTTATCCAGCACCTCGGGCGGTCTGTTCCATGCCTTGTGAACCAAAAATAGCTTAGACGTTTAACTGCCACATGCAGGAATCTTCTGATTAGCAGTCCGGGACACTAGACAGTTCCCCCCCTGATAAACAAGTTGCGTTATCACAAAAGCATTTAACCAGTAGCAACCTTCACGTTCATTTGCGTGTTAAACTATTTCAGGGCCGTAGCCTTTTATATTCAGCAATTTGCTATGCATTGTCTAATTTTATTGCACATTGTATGTGCTTGCTTACTGCTCAGTCAGCCCCTTCATACTAATTTCCAGATTGCCTCATTTGTAAATAAATTCATTTTAAATTTCATAACTGGTTAACTTCCCCCCATGGCGACCTCCAATTCTCTGTTTACTTAGATGTGATATCAAGGTAAGTCAGTTTATTCATCCCATTTATATCGCTTACATTCTGAGAGCTTTGTGCTGGCTTTCAAGGCAGTTAATTAAAATAATCATTTCCATTATCCCAACCGGCTCCAGAATGTAACAATATATATATATATATATATATATATATATATATATATATGTATATATATATATATATATATATATATATATATATATATATATATAAACACACACACACACACACACACACACACACACATATATATATATATATATATATATATATATATATATATATATATATATATATATATATATATATATATTCCATATGAACAAAAAGTAAAAGACTTAACCTCGAAGTTCTACACGCCAATAGCAGCGAAGTGTAGATACAAAACATGCAGGAATACTAGAAGTCATTAAATATTAATTTTCAATGGTCATGGATAAATATATTGACATTCAATAACTTTAATTATCTCTTCGGTCCCTAGCTGTAACCTCTCTCATTTTTTTACCTGTACCTCCGTTCATATTCTGTTTTTTTCCATCTGACTTTCCACCCTCTAAAAATTGTTTCCTAGTGCAACTGCGAGGCTTTCCGCCTACAACTTTCAAACTTTCTTACTAACAATTTCCTTTTCAGCGCTGAATGACCTCATAATTCCCAGTGCTTGTCTTTTGGCCTAAATTCTATGTTGTATTCTATCTAATAAGTTTAATTATGAAGAGAAAAGTTCCTCATCATTCTAGAAATCCCGTGAGATTCATTCAGAGAAAGTGCAGAGTCCACCATATGGCACTCAGCGGTTGAGTCGCATGCCAGGTTGTATGAAGCTCTAAGAGCAACTCGGTCGCTTCTCTCCTTCGGTGTTATGATCTAGGTAATACTCTCACTGCATATGGAGGGAAAATCTCTCTCTCTCTCTCTCTCTCTCTCTCTCTCTCTCTCTCTCTCTCTCTCTCTCTCTCTCTCTCTCTCTCTCACCGTGGAAAACTGCAAATATGCATAAATCAAATACCTTCTTTTTCACAGAAATAACATCAATGCATGAGAAATGAAGGTATGTGAATTGTCTTTTGCACAAACACAAACGTCTAAAAATATCTTTAAAGGCCTATTGTTTCCCTACCATTTGAATGTTGCAGCTACCGAGACGAGCATCACCGCCCAATCAAGCTAGTTAACTGCAAGAAGAGAAAATGCAATCGGCTTCCTTCCCGCAATAACGTAGAACTGAAATCGTAAATTGTAGTTTAATCGATGCCGAAAACAGAGAGAAAGGCAAAAATTGATTGCATGAAGAGCTGATCAAACTGACAAACTCTCACGTTCCCTGTTCCTAAGCGGCATCTGTGGAAAAGTAAAGCTTAATGTTTGCATGGCAGAAAGAAGCATTCAAGATCATTGCCAAAGTATCTATAGAAGAAGAGGAAAGGACAACCTTTGAGGTAAAGGCTGAGTCCCCAAGGGAAAGCCTTCAACTTAAATCTGGCGAAAAGAGCAATGTGAAGAGCGCCTCCCAGACATTAGAACAATATTCCATACTACATGATGGTTAGGTCTCATATATACCAGAAGGGTCTAGCCAGAAATAAGTGATATGTACAGGGCCTAAAAAGTACACCCAGGTTCTTATCAGTTTACTGGCAAGTCTATGATGTAATCTTTCCAAAAAATTGTTATTATCACTTCTTATCCGTAAAGCACGATAGAAGAGTTCAATTTTCAGGTTACTGAATACATTACTGGAACAAAAGAGTATTAGACCATGAAATACGAAGTAAAGTTTCGTCGAGATCCCTCAGAGATATTACCCTTGTATAATTAATATTTGCCCCACGAGACTGAATGAGTGGAACTGAGGAACTCAGAAAGACGACTGAGAAGGATAGGAAGGTGACTTGTGAAGAGCATTCATCCTGGCATGGATCCAGAAGACAGCATGGAGTATGAAAGCGTTCATTAATGAACCAGACGGAGCATTACCAATCGTAATTCGAAATGAGTTCGCAGAGCTGTTTAACAGAACCTGTCAAAGGTCAGGAAGATGTGAATAACAGCAAGAAAGGTTCCCAACTGTTCTTTAGAGATGATGACAGATGTATAAGGTAAAATAAGAGATCATCAGTCGACCTCAGTGATGGATAAACAAAAGTGTTTGGGGAGAAGCTAAAATGAAATCGAATCAGCAAATGTTAATGCCCTGGCAGCAGCACACGTGGCGTGGTTAGAATAGCGGAATGGAATATTTGATTCGGACTTAAAGGCAACCACTGGGACCCATAGGGTCATTCAGCGTTAAGTTGAGAATGAATGAAAATGGAAATGATATAGATAATGAGTTTATAATAGACATTCTAAAGGTCAATGTTGAAAAAGGTAAAATCGAAAACATTGAATTTCTAATGGAATTAAAACTTCCATAAATAAAATTTAAAAAAATTATAAGATATTTTCATAAAAACCACAAGCGTTTCAAAAACTCAAAACAGGGTCAACATCAATGTCGTCTCCTAAAATTTCAGTCAATGTTTCACCATCTAGAACAGTGGTTCTCAACCTTTTTATTACCACGCCCCCTCTAAGAGCTGGTCCTTCCCTCCACGCCCCCCTTGCATCTATGAGTAAAATTCCCTCCCAGATTAGGAGGAAAATAAAAAAAAAGAAAGAGAAGGAGTTTCGAGGGACAGGTAGGGAGGTAAATAATTACAAAATAATGGTAAGCCTAGCGAGTCTAACTAGAATGGTAGACTATAGGAAACTAACGTTAGAAGGCGATACTTTTTCACTCATTTCATAAACTTCCGAATATTAGTTCCTCACTCTTGTTAAGAGCATAACGAATATAATTATTCTAGAATTTTTACATTTTCCGTAGGCCTCGCGCCTCCCCTGGAAATTGCTGACGCCCCCCAGGGTGAGAACCATCGATCTAGAAGCTTCGTGCAT
This sequence comes from Macrobrachium rosenbergii, assembly GCF_040412425.1. Lineage (NCBI taxonomy): Eukaryota > Metazoa > Arthropoda > Malacostraca > Decapoda > Palaemonidae > Macrobrachium > Macrobrachium rosenbergii. Next base: position 16,770,176 of record NC_089795.1, on the reverse strand, counting down.
CCGCCTCTCATTTTTTCTTTGGTTACCACGTGTAGCGTATAAAAATGTGACGAGCAGGAATGAGCAATCTAAGAAACACGCTGTTTAGTTATAGCCTAGGACCATTTTTAATAGTAATGATATTTTGAACGGAGAAGGACATCTATGCAATGCAAAGTTCATGTCGTGACAGAAGCGTTAGAGCGAAGGGCATCAACATCCAGAAGGTGCAGGGACCATTCCAAGATTATTACTTCACAGGTTGAAAGCTGAGGCGCATATTGAAGCAGTCTGCAGTAGCGTATTAATCTCGCAATTTCAAGCCAAGACAAATCCAAAGGGTCTCAGTAAAGTGCATATCGTTTACAGCGCATTAACTAGAAACGAATCAAACAGCATCAGATCAACAACTTACGACATATACTACAGAAATGAAAATATGTATCTAAGGCGAGTGTAACGCGTTCATAGCTAAATCCTCGTCCATGCACAGGGTTGGACACATGCGTAGTCTCCACCGAGAATGCGCGTGTTCACACACACACACACACACACACACACACACACACACACACGCACGCATGCACACACCAATATTCTTTGGATATTGACACACACAAAACATCAAATTCAAATCGAAGATCTCGTAATCTTGATGGGCATAATACAGCCCACACAACAATAGCTACAGACACTTAACACTCTACGGGATGCTGTTATACATGCAGACATAAAGTATATCTTACCGAATAAAATACAGTGCGCATCCGCGAATTATTTTTATTTTCCCGTGGGTAACTTCTGGCGCCACCATTACTACTGTATGGACAATAGTGTAGAGGCGACCTCGCTCAGCGCCTTACCTGACACGAGCCCTTCCTTATAAAGTAGACAGATTTGCGTAGCCTTCTTTGACGGCCAGTCTAACCGTGCAATTCATTACCCACAAACTATCGCCTTCACCCTCTTTTATATTGCCGTTACTGTCAACTGCGTGGGTACAATACTGGGAACATAATTATCAAGTAAGGTGTTCATACCGCTGAGACAAAAGAGGAAGAATAAAATTAATGCAGCAATACTGACCACTACCGGTGAGTCTAATATCATTCATGAAGTTTTGGCATTTCCATATGAAATAAAATTTGCTTGTTAATCACGCCTCCACGAAAGAGAATAAAATACAGAAAAATAAGTAAAAATAACATATAGGTAAAATTAAACGAATAAAAATACCAGTGAATATACAATGTTTATCATAATTCCTGAATAACGACTTCGAAACAAATCCAGTGACGACTCATGGCTGGCTTAATCTCTCTCTCTCTCTCTCTCTCTCTCTCTCTCTCTCTCTCTCTCTCTCTCTCTCTCTCTCATATTGCGTGTGTTAACTTCCATGCAGACCCAATGTTCGTTCATGGCATCCCAAGAAAACGCTAACCAGCAGTTCCCCAAAGGTAGTAACATCGATGTGAATCAGCGCATGAACTGTATCTCGATCTTCCGCGAAATACTCTGATCACGCAGCTTGTCGTTGTAAAGCGAAATTGATTTAAACCTTTAGTTTAATTAACCCTTGACGACACCAAACGAGGCTAGTGAAGGAAAGTGACATAATTCGGTCATTTTAAATAATACTGAAGACCACCAAAAAATACTGTCAAACGAGATTTGTCCGTGTGCAGGGCAGTTGTCAATTCAATACCTAAAATTCAAGGCATCGTACTGTCGTGAATACGTCTTCAGTTCTTAGATCACTGATGTGTAAATGCAAGAAAACGGCTGGGGTTCTTTTATCAGTCCTTTACGTTATGTCCGACAGGTAGGGTAGGTTGAGTGAAAGCCCTTCTAAGGTAATAAGGTTTATGTGGCCTCAGCATTAGCTTTTCCGTTGATGCCCAGCCTCATAGAAAGGGTGGTTGCGTCGAAGAGTCATCTGCCCTCCAGGGTGTCAATAAAATTTCCTGTGACCACAGGGAACGTTTCACCATGTAAGTACTAATGTATCATGTAAGCAATGTGTGACTGCAGCAGTATTTTAGGAAAAGAATGCTGAAACTTTGTGGTCTTGAACATATGTTTGAAGTCTGCTTTCATCAATTACTTACGTGCTCATAGAAGCCACTTTTGTTTATTTAAACAAGGCCTTCAGGATCAAAGGTCCTCTAGTCTGTATGGCACAATGCCTAGCGCTAAGCTTACCACTAGTTCTTCATTGGAGGGGTGGGTAGAGCTTTGGGCTAGCACGCTATGGCCCAGCGTTCGACTCTCCGAGCGGCCAATGAAGAGTTAGAGGAATTTATTTCTGGTGATAGAAATTAATTTCTCGTCATAATGTGGTTCGGATTCCACAATAAGCTGTAGGTCCCGTTGCTAGGTAACCAATTGGTTCTTAAGCACGTAAAATAAATTTAATCCTTCGGGCCAGCCCTAGGAGAGCTGATAACCAGCTCAGTGGTCTGGTTAAACTAAGATATACTTGAGCTTTTCACTCCCCTGGTAGGTAGGCTTTATGTCCCATTTTTTAATGAAAACAGATAACACTTTAATAACGTTGTTAGTATGCTCTGAGATCGCAGTTTCTTTATGCAATATCATCATTAGAAGAAAACAGCTTGGCCTCCTATGGATATCAAAAGGGTACGGCATTCCTTTCAAAACTCTAAGGTAACACCGGTATGGAAAAGTTAAGCAATCAGAAGTTATTCAACTAGAACGTCTTAGGCCACAGTTTCGCGTGAAATTTGAGAGGTTAGTGAGCCTAGTACAGGAAATGGAAAAGGTCCTGATAGGCCTGATAACAACTCATGGAAAAAGACTCTTCTTGCTTATAAATTTCAGAGAAGATGGAAGGTCCTCATCGTTTCCGTACCGAATCTAAGATGGCTGCGAAAGACTATTTAAATGCTTTCATGTATAAAAACCCAGAGCTAAGAGCATACCGTCAGAATTTAGTGGACACTAACAACTACCCAAGGAATCTTTGGAATATAGATGAAATGGGTTCCACAAGCTTTTGGAGTTTATTATTACTATGGCAACAAAGGGAGTTAAAATGCTTGGACGTAATACTAGTGGTGAAAACCGGGAATGAGAATAGAATGGACATTCATTTTCCAAAGTTCACATTTGCTCGAAAAATGATGTTGCAGGACTTTGCCAGTAGCGGTCCAACTCGGTGCACAGCAGATGGATGAGCTCTTGCTGTTAACGATTACAGAGTAACAACTTTATGGCCATTTATTCCAAATATTTTCTACGATGATATTTCTTAGCAGCAACATTGATAGAGGAGGACTTGCCTGAAGATAATTGCACATTTGATCATTCCTATACAGCCGTGCCTGGCTTTGGCGGGAAAAAGACCTCCACTGGGATCTTTCCCACGAATGGGGCGATAGGTCCACTTTCACATCCTAATTTTTTCAAAATTGTGATCCACACATACAAAATACAGCATAAGTGGGCGTTGCTTCATAAATGAAGAACAATCATTTTTCAGAAGTGACACTCGCTTTCGATGTAAGGCGAGGCTTTCCTGAAGAGGGTTAACAACTCGACTCTCCATTGATCTGCAAGAGATGTGGCTCGATTCTCATGTGGACAATACATGCATCCTAAATTATGAAATACATAGTCGTGTTGATTGATTTGTAGGTGACTGTCCAAAAAATGTCTTCTACTGGACCATTAAATGAAAAATGTCCAAATGTGGTAATCTCAGAGCTGTAAAGAAAACCTAATGGCTCAACTGAGAATTGGTGCAATTGTGTCAGCTTATGCTTCCTCTATCAGCTATTCAGGTGAAAGCACTGATATCTCTCTCTCTCTCTCTCTCTCTCTCTCTCTCTCTCTCTCTCTCTCTCTCTCTCTCTTGAAAACACAACATTCGTGAATAGTCGCAGCAAGTTCCGAAGTATTACTGTTATCATTATGATGTAGGATGACGCATACACATATAACGAAAGAAAAACATCTTGGCGATAAATCTTCCATTAAATAAAATACCCGGATAATAAGACAAAAACGTGAAGTAACAAATAATTGAATCAATAAGTAAATGAAGCCGGACAAAGCAGCAAAAGACAAATATATACACGAACAAACAGTTTTTGACAAAGGTAAAAAAAATTGATAAGCTGTAAGGGCGGCACTTCTAAGTGGATGCTACTAGCTTGACGTAGTGGCGCTAACAGATGTAGATGCTCATGTTTAAAAAGACGATATACATACACACACACACACACACACACACACATATATATATATATATATATATATATATATATATATATATATATATATATATATATATATATATATATATATATATGTGTGTGTGTGTGTGTGTGTGTGTGTGTGTGTGTGTGTGTGTGTGTGTGTGTGTGTGTGTGTGTATGTATACCTTACGAAAGGTATAACCGCCACCGTCAGGAAAAAAGCATTTCGCCTCTCCTTTTCTACATGATGAAGATCACGAGTGGCTGATGCATCCAGATAAGGGAAGATTATTCAAGCAATGGCTCAAAGGAGATACGAAGCATGAGGCATAATATTTGCAAATACCGGAGGCTTTGTCAATATCCTATCTTCGAACAGCATTGCACCGTAGTTGGAGTAAAAAATATTTAGTTCCGACGATCATTTTTTACAGTAACTTTCGGTGATGTTTATCTAAAAAAAATAATCAGGGCTGTTTGTAGACGTATTAGATTGTCTCCCAGTAGTGCATTCATGGGTATTTCATTAGCAGACTGCTCGTGACTATCGATGACGGAGTGTTCTTCAATTAATTTCTTGAATATAACAATAAGGAGAGCAGCTCAGCACAGTACAGAAAAAGAAACTGGGATGTAAAGAGTAAATTATAAAAAAGAAATAGCAAGGAAAAAATAGGTTTAATTATAATGCAAAATAAACCAAAATTCAATTGCAAAAAGCGTGAACTTCTGAAGTTCCAGTGACTCAACTACATGACTTTCGTAATTTAGTGACACCTGAAAAAAGAACTGGAAACCCGTACGTTACTGAACCTCATATAAAAAAGAGGCAAGCGGTTAGAGCTAACTTAATCTATTTCATCACGGACGATGTTAGAGCATGGGAAGATCCGAATGCAAAGCAGGACCACAGTTACATTGAATGACGGTGCCAGAGATTAACATTAAGAACAGAAATGTGACAGAACTCAAGTTGTCGTACAACAATTTAGGATGCGAGTCGGCTATTGAAGATCAAACGGGAGAACAGTATCCAAAAGAATTTGAACATTTCCTTATGATAGACAGATCTTTAAAATTCTTAATACTCCCATCCCACCGATTTTTGTACAATTGAAGAAGACATAGACTTGATGCTAAACTAAATTTAGGGAATTTGTAATCAAGAATGGCACCTAGGATTGTAAATGATTTGGGAAACAACTTAATAATCATATATAGTTTCTTCCACTTTCGTCTTTTCCCTTAGCAAACCTGAATCCAGGGGCTATTCTTCTGATTTTCAAGAAGTATTTATGGCGGTAAGGAATCTGCTCTCGCGCCCTGCACGATGGGTATCAAGGGGCTCATGTGCAGACAGCTTCTGGGGTTTTTTGATAGTCTCACATCCAGTAGTAGGTAGTCATTCGTTTTCTAGTCTGCCGATTTTCTTCAGTTTTTCACCGGGGAAGCTACCGAATCCTGTGTGCAATCTCTCATAACAGGCTTCGTCAAATTCTGTCCTAACCTTTTCAATCGAACGATAGGCTAAGTAGTTTAGTGAACATATCACTGCCGCCAGCAGTGTGTGTGTGTATGTATATGTGTGTATGTATATATATATATATATATATATATATATATATATATATATATATATATATATATATATATATATATATATATATATATCACACAAAAATGCTCTTATCAGTATACTTACATGTCGAATGGCTCCTACAACGGATGAGACGATAACCAGAACAAACGTCCCGGAGAGCATTTCAAAGTCTAGTCCTTCTTGTAAACACCAGTGGTTATTGTAGGCAGATATGGATTCTTAAGATCGTTTATTTGTTTGTATCTCTTGCTTTCTGGTTTTATCTTATATAGGTTACAAATCAAAATGGCAATTCCACAGCGTCCAGGCACACTTCACATTCTCACAAACATTAGTGTTGTATCCGATTAAAAAGTTCTTGGGTGTGGAGGAGCACGACGTTGCCGCTATACCTTTGGCCACCTGTGTCAGGAGAGCGACTCCCGAGCCCCGACAGACGACCGAACTTCTCGACTCCGGCGAAATCGGTCTCGTCATGCCTTTGAGCACTCCGCCACTCACAAATTTTCACCTGTGGATAAATGAGGCCGCAACTCTCGTTTTCATTCGCTCACGGGAGTCAGATGATGGAAAGCTTGAGTAAGCAGCTAAACACATCTGGGAGCACGTCGCGCTGGAGAAAATGCAAACACTCTGAAATTTACCTTCCATTCTTCAAGATCAAATATTAAAGCTTTTCATCCGGATTCCACACTGTACTGACCCTAAACATAACAGCGTTGTATTCCAGCGTGAAATCGCCAGAGGGTTCCCTCTTGCCTCCTGCGTTTTACATCGAGCGTCATCTGTCGTTCAGTTACCATTCCTAGTTGCTGCTGCGGACAAGGAAAAAAAAAAATCCCAGTTATAAGATTTTGATGCATTTACTGAAACGTCAGAAGAGGGCATTATCAAAATCCTGCCAAATTTTTCAGATAACTGTATGTCCGTGCTTATCAAAAATGTAATATTCTAAATCTCTGAGGAATTCTCCTTATAATAATTTTTTTTTTATAGTGCACTTAAATCAGTTTCCAAGGAAAGGTTAGTCGAATTTCATACATGGTAATGATGGTTACATTTACTGAATATGAACTCACTCTAAAAGCTTCTAGTACTGTGAATTAGTTTTAATTTTATAACTGATCAGCAGTTATAAAATTTCCATTCACAGCTTCACTTTCCATGCCAGCAATGTAAAGGCAGCGTCGTCAACAGCGATTTGTCCATTCTCGCAGGCTGCTTTGCCACCAGCAAAGGCACCGAAGGGTGCTCGTGTCACCTGTCTGGATCGTTGTCGCTGTCAGCGGCACTGCCTTCCTTTCTTGAACACAATGCAAGAATGTTCGTTATATATTCACTGTGCATTTCGGCAACATGTGTTAATTTCAGAATTATCCAAAGGACAGAATTGAAATACAAAGTAAACATCAAAATACGAGATTCTGGATATACGCTAAATGTGCTTGCCCTTACAAAGACTCGGTTTTCTTAAACATTTCGAAATCTATAGAGAAATAAATTGGGTTCCAATATAGACCATTTTTCTACCCACCCTGTTGTCTTTGTGTTGTCCTCTGTCCCTCATACATCTACTGCATATTTTGTCTTTATTCTTGAAACTATTTTTACTTTCACATATAGGTAAGGGTCGTTGAAACTTATCACAATGAAGATGATTCGCGTAATCACAAAGGTTCTTTTCCTGAAGAGCTATATTTTACACATTCTAAAAACAGAGGCGCAGAAGCAATCATTATGAAAAATGACGAATATCAATTTCATTGCGATTTGCGGAGCGTTAGGCTAACCCAAATAGCGCTGAGTTTTATGGAAGAATCTGAGGTGTAATGACACTTACTGTACACTTGTGAGACGGTGATCAACTATATAAATCTCTGAGGCTATGGTAACAGTAGTAATTTTCTAATACCACAAAATGGCACCTCTGGTGTATCTGAAGGTAATACATTATGGGATGTCAAAAGAATCTCGTTGGAACTTCTTTCGGCTCTTCCGTCTTAGCAGAATGTAGTTAAATTCTATACGCTGAATTGATCATGAGTCTAACGACTTTGATGTCCTTCAACCTGAAAGCTGAAAGACAAGGGTAGTCTGACTCTCCCGATGTTCCTTTCATTGATTAGTTAAATCATTAATCAAGCGGTCGCTGAACCAGTCTAC